>NC_044324.1:199814293-199951289 GCF_007399415.2 Gopherus evgoodei | reverse complement strand
AAAATGTCCACGGGGCCTGGGGTGGAGGGTGGGCGGGGCGTGCCCTCTCGCAGGACCCGGTCGAGGTAAGCCCGAGCAGCGGGCAGTAAAGCGGCCTTCACCTCCTGAAGTACGCGCTGGGGAGTACGAGGTCTGGAGAGCCCATGCGCTGAGCGAGCGTCAGGGGATCCAGCCAGTCTCCCCGGTCCGTAGTCCGGAGGTCTCCGACCCTGGTGACTCCCGCCGAGACCAACCTCTGGCACACCGTGGGGGACTTCCGCCACCTGCACACGAAAGCTGGGGATTGTGTAGCAGGGGCTTCCGCGAGGAGGTCGACCCCCACGGTGGCCGCCACGGACCCTGGTCGTTGAAAAGAGCTTCCAGGTCCGGAGGAGGTCTTGGTAGAAGACCGGCAGCCCGGAGAGGTCTCGCGGAAGACCTCTCGGATGGAGGTAAAAGAGCTGCCGGTCGTATCGGAGCCCTCGAAAGCGGCGGAGGAAGGCGTGCGCCAATACGCTCCACGCCTGGACTACCCGCACCAAACAGGAGCCGCTGCAGGCCTGGAGGCGGAAGACTTGGACCTGAGCGCGTAGCACTTCAGGCCCTGCCCCCCCTCCTCCAGGGGCAGGTGGAGGACCCCTGCAGAGACCCAGTGCGTCCCTGGCCAAAAGAAACTCCAGAATCACAGTCCGGAGGTTGGCCAGGAAACCCGGGGCCGGGACCAGGGTGGTTGAGTCGGTACCAGAGCATGGACAGGACCAGTTGATTAAGCACCATGCCCTCCCCCGAAGGGAGAGGCACCGGAGTAGTCCTGTCCATTTCCGGAGCCGCTCCGTCACCCTGCCCTGCAAATCCTGCCAGTTCTCCGGCGGAGACGGATTGCGTGGCAGAAAGGTAAACGCCGAGATAGAGCAGCGGACCCGCGCTCCACCTGATGGCCTGAAGCGCAGGTGGGAGGGAGCTCGCCTGCCACCCGTCCCCGACCACCAGGCCAGAGCTCTTGACCCAGTTGACCCGGGCAGGAGGAGGCCGCCGAGTACACAGCCTGGCAAGCCTCCACCCGCGCCAAGTCGCCCGGGTCCTGGACCACGAGGAGCACATCGTCGGCGTATGCCGACAGGACCAGCCGCAGCCCCAGTTCCCGAAGCACCAACCCCGTCAACCTCTTGCGGAGGAGACAGAGGAAGGGCTCGATCGCCAGAGCGTACAGCTGGCCCGAGAGGGGGCACCCCTGCCGCACTCCCCGCCCGAAGCTGACCGGCTCGGTCAGGGTCCATTGAGCCTGACCAGACACTCCGCGAAGCGTACAGCACCTGCAGAAAACCCACAAACAGGGGTCCGAAGCCGAACGCTCGCAGAGTGCCCAGGAGATACCCGTGATCCATCCGGTCGAACGCCTTCTCCTGATCCAGGGACAGGAGGGCGAACGACAGACCATCCCTACACCCCAATTCCAGAAGGTCCCGGATCCAGATACAAGTTATCAAAGATGGTGCGGCCCGGGACGGTGTAGGTCTGGTCTGGATGGACCACGTCCGCCAGCACGGACCCTAGCCGCATCGAGATGGCCTTCGCAACAATTTTGTAGTCCGTGCTGAGGAGCGAGACGGGACGCCAATTCCGTAAGTCGCGGAGGTCTCCCCTCTTCGGCAATAAGGGCCAGCACGGCTCGCCTGCACGAGAGAGGGAGGACCCCGCTCTGCAAAGCCTCGCCCAGACAGTGACCAGGATCTGGCCGAGGACGTCCCAGAACACGCGGTAGAACTCCACGGTCAGCCCGTCCAAGCCCGGAGATTTATTGGTGGGCATGCGACGGAGGGCCTCCGAGAACTCGGCCAGAGTGAGAGGCAGCTCTAGCCGGTCCCGGTCGCCCGTGCTGACCGTCGGGAGCCCGTCCCAGAGCACTCTGCAAGCGTTAGGATCGGTCGGATCCGGGGAGAAAAGAGTGGCGTAGAAGGCCCTGGCCCTCTGGCACATCTCCGCCGGATCCGTGAGGGGGGTGCCGTCCTCCGCCAGGAGGCAGGTGACGTGCTTCTCGGCCCCCCTCCTTTTCTCCAGGGCGTAGAAGAAGCGGGAGCCGCGATCCATCTTCCGAAGGAGGTGGATGCGGGATCGAACGAAAGCACCCCGGGCCCGATGGTCTTCGAGAGCCCGGAGCTCCTCCCGCTTCTCCCGGCACGCTCCGCAGAGGGATGGATCCTCGGGGCTGGCGGCCAGACGCCTCTCCAGCTCCAAGACCTCCCGCTCCAACTGCCCTATCGCCGCATCCCTCCGTCGGCTGGCACCCCGAGTGTAGTCACGGCAGAAGAGCCGGGCGCGCACCTTCCCCAGATCCCACCACCCTCCGCGCCGAGGAAAAGGCGCGCCTCTGCCCTCGCCAGGCCAGCCAGAACTCCCGGAAGGACGCCACAAAGCCCACATCCTCCAGCAAACTATTATTAAAGTGCCAATAGGCCGGCCCCGGCCTCTCCGCGCAGAGAGAGGCCGTCACGGTGGCAAGATGGTGATCCGAAAAGGGGGCCGGCCGAACGCTGGAGGAGTGGGCCCGTGAAAGGTGGAAACGTGACAGGTAAATACGGTCCAGCCGGGAGTGGCACGACCGATGGGCCTCCACCCGGACGAAGGTGAACGTCGAGACGTCGTCTGGGTGGTGGTCGCGCCAGACGTCCACCAGGGAGTGGCGGTCGACAATCTCCCGGAGGACGTCCGCAGCTGCCGGGCACTGCTCGGATCCCCGAGCGGTCCCGTTCCTCGAGGGTGGTGTTAAAATCCCCTCCCAGGACCAGGCACTCACGAGGGTCCAGGGAGCCAAGGAAGGCGGATGCCTGCTGATAAAAACGTAGTCTCTCCGGGCCCGATGTCGGGGCGTAAACGTTGACGAGATGAACCACAAGCCCCTCCATGCGGACCCGGAGGTGCAGCAGGCGACCCGGCACAGCCTCGGTCGACCCCTAGCACCTCGTGCCGTAGGTCGGGGGAGAACAGGGTCGCCACTCCAGCCGCGCAGACATGAGAAATGGCTAAAGTAGGCCCCATCCCCCCACTCCAGCCGCCAGCTAGCTTCAGCGGCCGGATCCGTATGGGTCTCCTGCAGGAAAACCACAGAGTACCCCCCCTCCCGGAGGAAGGAGAGCACCTGGCTCCTGCGGAGACCCATCCTACAGCCTCGGGTGTTCAAGGTGGCAAGGACGATCGGCGCCATGAGGAGGGCTGGGGGGGATCCTCGCTGGCAGACACGCCCACGGCTTCCGGCAGGCCGCGCAGCAATCCGTGACCAACCCCGAAGGTAAGCAAGGAGTCACGGAAGGCACGGACCCGCCGGTAGACCACGGCGGCCTGCTTCCCGGTCCTCCTACCCTCCCCCATGAGGGCCCTTGCGGCCCGGAGGACCTGATGGAAATCCCCCCACCGCTGGAGCGCAAGATGGACTTTGTTCCGGGAGCCACGGACGTCCTCAAGGAACTCCCGCAGCTCCTCCCTCAGCACGTGGGGGGGTGGGGTCACTGATCGAGGACTGGCCCCCAGTGGGGCCCCCGTCACAGCCCCGTGGCCCACCAAGGCGGGCAGGCAGGGGGCAGATCCCCAACGTGGCAGCAGATGGACCGACGCCACACGACCCGCCCGCTCTCAGAGTCAAGAAGGGGTGGTGGAAGGAGAACAGCAGCCCCTGGGGGGTCGGGACAGGAAAGAGCTAGTGAACCCGCTCCCTGGGAGGTACTGCCAGGGGCGGCACTGGCATCACAGGAAGCGGGGGGGACAAGGACAGGGCCGACAGGAGTAGGGCGGGGATCAGGGAGAGAATCCGGGAAGGAGGTAGAGGCAGGATCCGGAGCCTCCACAGGTGAGACGCCAGAAGGTGGCTCCTCCTGGCCAGGGTCAAGGATCTGGGAAGCTGGCAGGGGACCCCTAACGATGCCGGGCTCAGCCACTGTGGCACGTGCGGCAGCCTCGGCACCCAGAGAGAGATGGTGGTCAATGGGGTCCCCGCTGGGGAAGGAGGGCGGGTCCTCCACACCAAAGAGGGACACCCCCTGGGAAGCAGGTCTCGGCAGCGGGGCACTGGCCGTCGCCCCGAGGGGCTCGGCAGCTGCCAACAGAGTGCCACCCACAGCCGAGTCGAGGGAAGAGTCCAGGGGACCCTCAGAGGTGGGAGCAGAAACAGCGGGTAGGGGAAGGGAACCCAGGGACAGGGGGGATGTAGTGAGGTCACCCAGATCGAGGCCCGCCGGCAGAGGGTCGTCCTCCCCCTGCGTGACCGGGGTCAAACCCAGGGCCTCGATTTCTGCGTAGATGGGAGGGAGATCACAGTCCACCACCCCAGGGCCCTCCCTGCCAGCACCCGAGGCGATACCCACCGCGGCGCTCGCAGAGGCGCCAAGTGAGAAGGGGGCGAGAGAGGCTCCCTCGGGGGCTTCCACGGGAAGGGACCCCGGAGGAGGGGCGGTGTCACCTTCCGGTGCTGCCACGGCATCCCCAGCCGGCACCACAAACTGGGAGTCATCAGGGGACAAGGCGGAAGACTCGACATCGGCGCCCCCCTTCCTGCTCTTCCGGGGGGCCTCCGAATCCGAAGCATGGAAAGAAACTCGAGCCTTCCGCTTGCCCCGCTTCCCCTCCACTAAGGACCAGCCCTCCATGGCATCATCCGGGGGCTGGCTAACAGGGGTCGGCTCGGGGGGCAAGGGCAATGGCTCGGGGACTCGAGGAGGCAGTGGTGGGACAGCAGAAACCGGGGAGGATTCCCCCTGGGACGAGCCCTCTCCCACGGCCGGCGATAGCCCCCGCCACACCCTCCTCCACAGAGGTGGACCGAGAAGAAGGAGGAGGGGCAGCTTCGGGTGCTAGGCAGCCAGGGGCACCGGCGATGACAGGGCTGGCGCCTTGCCGGGGCTCGGGGGTCCCGGACGCTCCTCCGTGCTGGGCCAAGGGACAGTCCCTCCGGACGTGCCCCATCGCCCGGCAGAGGTAGCACCGGGCCTCCCCCGTCGAGTAATGCACCCGGTAGTGGGCTCCCTGGTAAGGGACCAGAAAGGACCCCTCGAGCGCCTCTCCGCCACGCGCCGCCGGCGGCAGTTGAAGCTGCACTTGCCGGCGGAACGAGAGAACATGACGGAGGGCGGGGTCCTTGCAGCCCAAGGGGAGAGGGCTGATGACAGAGATGGGGCGTCCCAGGGCAGAAAGGGCGGGCAGCAGGGCGGCATTGGGCAGGAAGGGAGGGACGGAGGTCAAGATCAAGCGGACCCCCAGGTCTTCTAACGGCTCCAGGGGGACGAACACGCCCCCCACCGCCAGGCCCGTCTCTACCGCCTCCTGGGCGGCAGCCTCCGATGCCAGGAAGAAGACCACCTTCCCGTACATTTTGGAGGCCGCCACGATGGCCGTGGGCCCCACTACCCTGGCCAACGCCCGCACGTAGGTCTCCACGTGGGGCGAGGCGGGCACCAGGAGGCAACGGACGCCGTGCTTCCTGGTCAAAGTGGGAAAGGGGCCCCGGCCGCTGTAGATGGTGGCAGAAGCAGCGGGCGGAGGAGCAGCGGCAGGCGGGGGGGGCCGCCGCCACCTGGGCGTAAGCCCTGGGGGCCGGGGGAGGGACACCTGCAGAGCTGGTGGAGGGAACAGCGGGGAGGGACGCCGCAGCCGGTAGTGGGGCTGCGGCAACGGGGGCAGTCTCCGCCATGGAGGGCCTGGCCTTTCTAGCGGGGCCCTTACCCTTCTTCCCACCCCGACCCTTCCCACCGGCTGGGGGGGCTCCCCCCGAATCAGAAGGGGCGAGAGACGTGGCAGCAACGGAGGTCTCCCCAGTACTCGCCGCCGCCGGTGCCCCAGCAGGGGCGGTGGTAGGTGGATCGGCAGCGGCGGTCGAGGTAGAGGCTTGGGCAGTGGACACGGGGGCAGGTGGAGGAGGGGTAGTGGGAGCATCGCGAGGGGTCTCCCCCGCCGCGTCCCCCGCCATAACGAGAGCGGGGAGGGGGACAAACAGCGAGGGGAGGGGAAGGAGAGGAGGCGGCCACCCCTCCCCGCTAGGCTACAGGCAGGGGAGGAGGGCGCCAGAAGGGGAAGGCTAAAGGGGCGTAGGGAGCAAGCAAGGACTACGGGTGGGATCGGTGCAGGGCTCCAACGCAGAGGGGGGTTCCGGCTCCTCCAGTTGCACTAGGGGAGCGGGGGGGCAACGGCAGAGGGGGGAGTGCAGTGAACAAGGGGAAACCAAATGGGGAAGGGCACAAGCGCCTGAGAGGGGGGCGTGGGCGCATGAGGGGGAACCGATCAGGGCTGGGGTAGCACAGGGTGGGGGGAAAGGGCGAGCTGAGATTGGGGTAGAGGGACCACAGGGACAGCTACAGGGCCGGGGCAGAACTATCAGGCAACAGAGGGAAATAGGTGGGGTGGACAAAAGTGGCAGAGGGGAGGGGGTCAGTCCAGTAAGAGGGGGGAGGTGGTGCACCCACAGGCACTTGTGCCAAAAAGTCAATGGTTGGCTGCTGCTGCTGCAGGCCCAAATGGTGGAAGTGGGTGTGGTGAGCCAGGCGAGCAGCTCAGACCCAGAGGCAGGAGTCCAAAGCAGAAGGAAAACAGCCAGCAGGGGTGGTGGAGGGGGCAACGATGGTGGTGGGGGCGAAAGGGGGACACGGATGGCCTGGGGGCAGGCTCCACGCCACACCCCCAGTGCCCCAGCAGACACAGTCCAAACCCCCACCACAAGAGCACAGTTTGAAAAAGACTCAGTCCAGAAAAGCCCCCTCCACAGTGGTCTTCATACTGTCTCCAGCAGCGGGTGGTCCTCTTCTCCTTCCTCTCCTCCTCCGGGCACCAACAGCTCCCCAGCAACAGCCACAGTAGGCCCAGCAGCTCCAGGTGGTGGTGGTCTGGCGTCCAGGCAGGAGGGACCCCGCTCAGAGGGTGGTGGTCTCAGCAACAAGAGCTGGGGTCCCTTACTCTCTTCTTCTCTGGGAAGCAGGCCAGCAGCCCCCCCCCAAGGGGCTGTAGGTGGAATAACAGCAGTAACTGAGGTGGGGGGGGGGAACCACCAGCCAGCCAGCAAACAGACAGCAGAGAGAGGGGTAGGTGGTGGTGTCTAGCCCAGCCAGGGAAGCAGCAGGAGCAGGAACAGCAGCAGAAACAGCAGCAGCGAGGGACCCAGTGCCCAGCAGGCAGCAGCAGCAGCAGCAGCCCTCACTCTCCTTCCTCTACAGCAGAGTGGCAGAAGGAGAGTATTCTGGCCTATTGGCATCCAGTGGGGTGGGCGGGCAAAGCCCGCCCACTTCTAAAGGGCCTCCCCCTAGCCTAAGGGGAGGACCCACAGGTCTGGGACACCAAATAATTACGGGGGACAACTAATGAAAAAAAACAGGATCGGGAGTGAGGTCATAGGGCTAAACGAAGGGAACCCGATGGGGACACCGAGCAGAGAACCCCGGACAACGCCCACTGCTCCTCGAAGGCGTCAAGGGAGCCAGTGGACGCCGCCCAGAGGAACTCTGCCCGGATGCGTGAGCAGACGGAGGAACGGAAATACGCCCCACAGTCGCAGGAAATCCCGTCGGCCAACCTCCTCTCCCTGGTGTTGTAAATGGCCAGTTTGGCCAGGGCCAAGAGGAGGTTGAGAAGGAATCCCGCGACTTCGTGGGGCCACGGATGGGGAGCGTGTAGATAAAAAGGTGAGGGGAAAAGTGCAACCAAAAACGCAGGAAAATATTCAGGAGGAGCCGGAACAGGGGCTGCAACCTGGCGCACTCCAAATAAACGTGCGCCAAGGTCTCCTTCTCACCACAGAAAGGGCAGGTGCTAGGGACAGATGTGAACCGCGCCAAGTACACGCCCGTGCTCACGGCTCCGTGAAGGAGCCTCCAACTGATATCCCCGGCGGGCCTCGGGACCAGGGCAGAGTACAAGCTGGCCCACCGGGGCTCCTCACCCTCGAGAGGCGGCAGGAGGTCCCGCCATTTGGTATCGGGGCGGGATGCGAGGGTGAGGTAGTGAAGGGTATGGAGCACGAGCGAGTACAGATGTTTCCGTGGCGCGGTCTGGAACAAAACCGGCTGCAGATCATGCAGCCGGCTGGCAGTGAAAGGGTGAGGGGGCCGATTGGGTCCACGGGGCAGGGGCCCGATAAAAATGTCCACGGGGCCTGGGGTGGAGGGTGGGCGGGGCGTGCCCTCTCGCAGGACCCGGTCGAGGTAAGCCCGAGCAGCGGGCAGTAAAGCGGCCTTCACCTCCTGAAGTACGCGCTGGGGAGAACGAGGTCTGGAGAGCCCCATGCGCTGAGCGAGCGTCAGGGGATCCAGCCAGTCTCCCCGGTCGTAGTCCAGGAGGTCTCCGACCCTGGTGACTCCCGCCGAGACCAACCTCTGGCACACCGTGGGGGACTCCGCCACCTGCACACGAAGCTGGGGATTGTGTAGCAGGGGCTCCGCGAGGAGGTCGACCCCCACGGTGGCCGCCACGGACCTGGTCGTTGAAAAGAGCTTCCAGGTCCGGAGGAGGTCTTGGTAGAAGACCGGCAGCCCGGAGAGGTCTCGCGGAAGACCTCTCGGATGGAGGTAAAAGAGCTGCCGGTCGTATCGGAGCCCTCGAAAGCGGCGGAGGAAGGCGTGCGCCAATACGCTCCACGCCGGACTACCCGCACCAAACAGGAGCCGCTGCAGGGCCTGGAGGCGGAAGACATGGACCTGAGCGCGTAAGCACTTCAGGCCCTGCCCCCCCTCCTCCAGGGGCAGGTGGAGGACCCCTGCAGAGACCCAGTGCGTCCCTGGCCAAAAGAACTCCAGAATCACAGTCCGGAGGTTGGCCAGGAAACCCGGGGCCGGGACCAGGGTGTTGAGTCGGTACCAGAGCATGGACAGGACCAGTTGATTAAGCACCAGTGCCCTCCCCCGAAGGGAGAGGCACCGGAGTAGTCCTGTCCATTTCCGGAGCCGCTCCGTCACCCTGCCCTGCAAATCCTGCCAGTTCTCCGGCGGAGACGGATGCGTGGCAGAAAGGTAAACGCCGAGATAGAGCAGCGGACCCGCGCTCCACCTGATGGCCTGAAGCGCAGGTGGGAGGGAGCTCGCCTGCCACCCGTCCCCGACCACCAGGCCAGAGCTCTTGACCCAGTTGACCCGGGCAGAGGAGGCCGCCGAGTACACAGCCTGGCAAGCCTCCACCCGCGCCAAGTCGCCCGGGTCCTGGACCACGAGGAGCACATCGTCGGCGTATGCCGACAGGACCAGCCGCAGCCCCAGCTCCCGAAGCACCAACCCCGTCAACCTCTTGCGGAGGAGACAGAGGAAGGGCTCGATCGCCAGAGCGTACAGCTGGCCCGAGAGGGGGCACCCCTGCCGCACTCCCCGCCCGAAGCTGACCGGCTCGGTCAGGGTCCAGTTGAGCCTGACCAGACACTCCGCGGAAGCGTACAGCACCTGCAGAAAACCCACAAACAGGGGTCCGAAGCCGAACGCTCGCAGAGTGCCCAGGAGATACCCGTGATCCATCCGGTCGAACGCCTTCTCCTGATCCAGGGACAGGAGGGCGAACGACAGACCATCCCTACACCCCAATTCCAGAAGGTCCCGGATTAGATACAAGTTATCAAAGATGGTGCGGCCCGGGACGGTGTAGGTCTGGTCTGGATGGACCACGTCCGCCAGCACGGACCCTAGCCGCATCGAGATGGCCTTCGCAACAATTTTGTAGTCCGTGCTGAGGAGCGAGACGGGACGCCAATTCCGTAAGTCGCGGAGGTCTCCCCTCTTCGGCAATAAGGCCAGCACGGCTCGCCTGCACGAGAGAGGGAGGACCCCGCTCTGCAAAGCCTCGGCCCAGACAGTGACCAGATCTGGGCCGAGGACGTCCCAGAACACGCGGTAGAACTCCACGGTCAGCCCGTCCAAGCCCGGAGATTTATTGGTGGGCATGCGACGGAGGGCCTCCGAGAACTCGGCCAGAGTGAGAGGCAGCTCTAGCCGGTCCCGGTCGCCCGTGCTGACCGTCGGGAGCCCGTCCCAGAGCACTCTGCAAGCGTTAGGATCGGTCGGATCCGGGGAGAAAAGAGTGGCGTAGAAGGCCCTGGCCCTCTGGCACATCTCCGCCGGATCCGTGAGGGGGGTGCCGTCCTCCGCCAGGAGGCAGGTGACGTGCTTCTCGGCCCCCCTCCTTTTCTCCAGGGCGTAGAAGAAGCGGGAGCCGCGATCCATCTTCCGAAGGAGGTGGATGCGGGATCGAACAAAAGCACCCCGGGCCCGATGGTCTTCGAGAGCCCGGAGCTCCTCCCGCTTCTCCCGGCACGCTCCGCAGAGGGATGGATCCTCGGGGCTGGCGGCCAGACGCCTCTCCAGCTCCAAGACCTCCCGCTCCAACTGCCCTATCGCCGCATCCCTCCGTCGGCTGGCACCCCGAGTGTAGTCACGGCAGAAGAGCCGGGCGCGCACCTTCCCCAGATCCCACCACCGCCGCGCCGAGGAAAAGGCGCGCCTCTGCCCTCGCCAGGCCAGCCAGAACTCCCGGAAGGACGCCACAAAGCCCACATCCTCCAGCAAACTATTATTAAAGTGCCAATAGGCCGGCCCCGGCCTCTCCGCGCAGAGAGAGGCCGTCACGGTGGCAAGATGGTGATCCGAAAAGGGGGCCGGCCGAACGCTGGAGGAGTGGGCCCGTGAAAGGTGGAAACGTGACAGGTAAATACGATCCAGCCGGGAGCGGCACGACCGATGGGCCTCCACCCGGACGAAGGTGAACGTCGAGACGTCGTCTGGGTGGTGGTCGCGCCAGATGTCCACCAGGGAGTGGCGGTCGACAATCTCCCGGAGGACGTCCGCAGCTGCCGGGCACTGCTCGGTCCCCGAGCGGTCCCGTTCCTCGAGGGTGGTGTTAAAATCCCCTCCCAGGACCAGGCACTCACGAGGGTCCAGGGAGCCAAGGAAGGCGGATGCCTGCTGATAAAAACGTAGTCTCTCCGGGCCCGATGTCGGGGCGTAAACGTTGACGAGATGAACCACAAGCCCCTCCATGCGGACCCGGAGGTGCAGCAGGCGACCCGGCACAGCCTCGGCGACCCCTAGCACCTCGTGCCGTAGGTCGGGGGAGAACAGGGTCGCCACTCCAGCCGCGCAGACAGAGA
This sequence comes from Gopherus evgoodei, assembly GCF_007399415.2. Lineage (NCBI taxonomy): Eukaryota > Metazoa > Chordata > Testudines > Testudinidae > Gopherus > Gopherus evgoodei. Next base: position 199,940,215 of record NC_044324.1, on the reverse strand, counting down.
AATGGCTAAAGTAGGCCCCATCCCCCCACTCCAGCCGCCAGCGAGCTTCAGCGGCCGGATCCGTATGGGTCTCCTGCAGGAAAACCACAGAGTACCCCCCCTCCCGGAGGAAGGAGAGCACCTGGCTCCTGCGGAGACCCATCCTACAGCCTCGGGTGTTCAATGTGGCAAGGACGATCGGCGCCATGAGGAGGGCTGGGGGGGATCCTCGCTGGCAGACACGCCCACGGCTTCCGGCAGGCCGCGCAGCAATCCGTGACCAACCCCGAAGGTGAGCAAGGAGTCACGGAAGGCACGGACCCGCCGGTAGACCACGGCGGCCTGCTTCCCGGTCCTCCTACCCTCCCCCATGAGGGCCCTTGCGGCCCGGAGGACCTGATGGAAATCCCCCCACCGCTGGAGCGCAAGATGGACTTTGTTCCGGGAGCCACGGACGTCCTCAAGGAACTCCCGCAGCTCCTCCCTCAGCACATGGGGGGGTGGGGTCACTGATCGAGGACTGGCCCCCAGTGGGGCCCCCGTCACAGCCCCGTGGCCCACCAAGGCGGGTAGGCAGGGGGCAGATCCCCAACGTGGCAGCAGATGGACCGACGCCACACTGACCCGCCCCGCTCTCAGAGTCAAGAAGGGGTGGTGGAAGGAGAACAGCAGCCCCTGGGGGGTCGGGACAGGAAAGAGCTAGTGAACCCGCTCCCTGGGAGGTACTGCCAGGGGCGGCACTGGCATCACAGGAAGCGGGGGGGACAAGGACAGGGCCGACAGGAGTAGGGCGGGGATCAGGGAGAGAATCCGGGAAGGAGGTAGAGGCAGGATCTGGAGCCTCCACAGGTGAGACAGCCAGAAGGTGGCTCCTCCTGGCCAGGCTCAAGGATCTGGGAAGCTGGCAGGGGACCCCTAACGATGCCAGGCTCAGCCACTGTGGCACGTGCGGCAGCCTCGGCACCCAGAGAGAGATGGTGGTCAATGGGGTCCCCGCTGGGGAAGGAGGGCGGGTCCTCCACACCCAAGAGGGACACCCCCTGGGAAGCGGGTCTCGGCAGCGGGGCACTGGCCGTCGCCCCAAGGGGCTCGGCAGCTGCCAACAGAGTGCCACCCACAGCTGAGTTGAGGGAAGAGTCCAGGGGACCCTCAGAGGTGGGAGCAGAAACAGCGGGTAGGGGAAGGGAACCCAGGGACAGGGGGGATGTAGTGAGGTCACCCAGATCGAGGCCCGCCGGCAGAGGGTCGTCCTCCCCCTGCGTGACCGGGGTCAAGCCCAGGGCCTCGATTTCTGCGTAAATGGAAGGGAGATCACAGTCCACCACCCCAGGGCCCTCCCCGCCAGCACCCGAGGCGATACCCACCGCGGCGCTCTCAGAGGCGCCAAGTGAGAAGGGGGCGAGAGAGGCTCCCTCGGGGGCTTCCACGGGAAGGGACCCCGGAGGAGGGGCGGTCTCACCTTCCGGTGCTGCCACGGCATCCCCAGCCGGCACCACAAACTGGGAGTCATCAGGGGACAAGGCGGAAGGCTCGACATCGGCGCCCCCCTTCCTGCTCTTCCGGGGGGCCTCCGAATCCGAAGTATGTAAAGAAACTCGAGCCTTCCGCTTGCCCCGCTTCCCCTGCACTAAGGACCAGCCCTCCATGGCATCATCCGGGGGCAGGCTAACAGGGGTCGGCTCGGGGGGCAAGGGCAATGGCTCGGGGACTCGAGGAGGCAGTGGTGGGACAGCAGAAACCGGGGAGGATTCCCCCTGGGACGAGCCCTCTCCCACGGCCGGCGGATAGCCCCGCCACACCCTCCTCCACAGAGGTGGACCGAGAAGAAGGAGGAGGGGCAGCTTCGGGTGCTAGGCAGCTAGGGGCACCGGCGGATGACAGGGCCGGCGCCTTGCCGGGGCTCGGGGGTCCCGGACGCTCCTCCGTGCTGGGCCAAGGGACAGTCCCTCCGGACGTGCCCCATCGCCCGGCAGAGGTAGCACCGGGCCTCCCCCGTCGAGTAATGCACCCGGTAGTGGGCTCCCTGGTAAGGGACCAGAAAGGACCCCTCGAGCTCCTCTCCGCCACGCGCCGCCGGCAGCAGTTGAAGCTGCACTTGCCGGCGGAACGAGAGAACATGACGGAGGGCGGGGTCCTTGCAGCCCAAGGGGAGAGGGCTGATGACAGAGACGGGGCGTCCCAGGGCAGAAAGGGCGGGCAGCAGGGCGGCATTGGGCAGGAAGGGAGGGACGGAGGTCAAGATCAAGCGGACCCCCAGGTCTTCTAACGGCTCCAGGGGGACGAACACGCCCCCCACCGCCAGGCCCGTCTCTACCGCCTCCTGGGCGGCAGCCTCCGATGCCAGGAAGAAGACCACCTTCCCGTACATTTTGGAGGCCGCCACGATGGCCGTGGGCCCCACTACCCTGGCCAACGCCCGCACGTAGGTCTCCACGTGGGGCAAGGCGGGCACCAGGAGGCAACGGACGCCGTGCTTCCTGGTCAAAGTGGGAAAGGGGCCCCGGCCGCTGTAGATGGTGGCAGAAGCAGCGGGCGGAGGAGCAGTGGCAGGCGGGGGGGCCGCCGCCACCTGGGCGTAAGCCCTGGGGGCCGGGGGAGGGACACCTGCAGAGCTGGTGGAGGGAATAGCGGGGAGGGACGCCGCAGCCAGTAGCGGGGCTGCGGCAGCGGGGGCAGTCTCCGCCATGGAGGGCCTGGCCTTTCTAGCGGGGCCCTTACCCTTCTTCCCACCCCGACCCTTCCCACCGGCTGGGGGGGCTCCCCCCGAATCAGAAGGGGCGAGAGACGTGGCAGCAACGGAGGTCTCCCCAGTACTCGCCGCCGCCGGTGCCCCAGCAGGGGCGGTGGTAGGTGGATCGGCAGCGGCGGTCGAGGTAGAAGCTTGGGCAGTGGACATGGGGGCAGGTGGAGGAGGGGTAGTGGGAGCATCGCGAGGGGTCTCCCCCGCCGCGTCCCCCGCCATAACGAGAGCGGGGAGGGGGACAAACAGCGAGGGGAGGGGAAGGAGAGGAGGCGGCCACCCCTCCCCGCTAGGCTACAGGCAGGGGAGGAGGGCGCCAGAAGGGGAAGGCTAAAGGGGCGTAGGGAGCAAGCAAGGACTACGGGTGGGATTGGTGCAGGGCACCAACGCAGAGGGGAGTTCCGGCTTCTCCAGTTGCACTAGGGGAGCGGGGGGGCAACGGCAGAGGGGGGAGTGCAGTCAACAAGGGGAAACCAAATGGGGAAGGGCACAAGCGCCTGAGAGGGGGCGTGGGCGCATTGAGGGGGAACCGATCAGGGCTGGGGCAGCACAGGGTGAGGGGAAAGGGCGAGCTGAGATTGGGGTAGAGGGACCACGGGGACAGCTACAGGGCCGGGGCAGAACTATCAGGCAAGCAGAGGGAAATAGGTGGGGTGGACAAACGTGGCAGAGGGGAGGGGGTCAGTCCAGTAATGAGGGGGGAGGTGGTGCACCCACAGGCACTTGTGCCAAAAAGTCAATGGTTGGCTGCTGCTGCTGCAGGCCCAAATGGTGGAAGTGGGTGTGGTGAGTCAGGCGAGCAGCTCAGACCCAGAGGCAGGAGTCCAAAGCAGAAGGAAAACAGCCAGCAGGGGTGGTGGAGGGGGGCAACGATGGTGGTGGGGGCGAAGGGGGACACGGATGGACTGGGGACAGGCTCCACGCCACACCCCCGGTGCCTCAGCAGACACAGTCCAAACCCCCACCACAAGAGCACAGTTTGAAAAAGACTCAGTCCAGAAAAGCCCCCTCCACAGTGGTCTTCATACTGTCTCCAGCAGCGGGTGGTCCTCTTCTCCTTCCTCTCCTCCTCCGGGCACCAACAGCTCCCCAGCAACAGCCACAGTAGGCCCAGCAGCTCCAGGTGGTGGTGGTCTGGCGTCCAGGCAGGAGGGACCCCGCTCAGAGGGTGGTGGTCTCAGCAACAAGAGCTGGGGTCCCTTACTCCCTTCGTCTCTGGGAAGCAGGCCAGCAGCCCCCCCCCAAGGGGCTGTAGGTGGAATAACAGCAGTGACTGAGGTGGGGGGGGGAACCACCAGCCAGCCAGCAAACAGACAGCAGAGAGAGGGGTAGGTGGTGGTGTCTAGCCCAGCCAGGGAAGCAACAGGAGCAGGAACAGCAGCAAAAACAGCAGCAGCGAGGGCCCAGTGCCCAGCAGGAGCAGCAGCAGCAGCAGCCCTCTCTCTCCTTCCTCTACAGCAGAGCGGTCAAAAGGAGAGTCAGTACTGGCCCCAAGAGAAGCAGGCTTCTGCTCCCTGAGGGACCAGAGCAGGGGCTGCCCTAGAGTAATCAGGAACGTGCTAGAACCAATTAAGGCGGACAGGCTGATTAGAACACCTGCAGCCAATCAAGGCACTTGGGTTTTAAAAGGAGCTCTCCCCAGTCAGATGAGAAGGAGCCAGATTAGAGGAAGTGTGTGTGAGGAGCTGGGAGCAAGAGACATAAGGAGCTGAGATTGAGAGGCTATGCTGCTGGAGGACTAAGGAGTACAAGTGTTATCAGACACCAGGAGGAAGGTCCTGTGGTGAGGATAAAGAAGATGTTTGGAGGAGGCCTTGGGGAAGTAGCCCAGGGAGGTGTAGCTGTCACACAGCTGTTACAGGAGGCACTATAGACAGCTGCAAATCCATAGGGCCCTGGGCTGGAACCTGGAGTAGAGGGCAGGCCCGGGTTCCCCCCAAATCTCCCAACTCCTGATTAGACACAAGAGGAGTTGATCCAGACTGTGGGGGAGATCACTGAGGTGAGCAAGTCTGCCAATAAGCACAGGACCCACCAAGGTAGAGGAGAAACTTTGTCACAATACACACACTTAAATATATATATGCACACATACACACCATGACAAAGTTCCAAGCCTGTATTTGTGGGTTCCATGCTTCCTGGCAGATATAGTGGCCTCAGAAGCTCAGGATGACTTCTCTTTCCCAGTATGGTGGCAGAGGTTACCACTTATTGAGCTATTTTTCCATCACAGGCAGTATGGGAGGTGGAAAGGTGGAATACCCACAGTCTTTGTTGCTCCTTAGAGCTCTTTAGGTACCACTGGGTCTCCTGCCTGGACCAAAGTCTGTTTCTTCTTTCAGAGGGATCTCTGTAGATCAGGAGAACAGGGGGAAGAAAGAGGGGAACCCAGGCCCACCCTCTACTTTGGGTTCCAGCCCAGGGCCCCTAATGGCAGCAGCTGTTTGCAGCTTCCCTTCTCCACTGATGCTGCTTTGTGTCCCTTTTCCCAAGCTTCACCTTTACCTCAGGGTTCAATACTGCTTCCCCTCCTCCAGCTCCTTTCACCTGGGTTCCTCTGGAAAGGAGAGCTTTTAAAGCAGTATAACTGGTTCCAGCTGTCTCCATTAGCCTATCAGCCTAAACTGACCCTTTCTCAGTTGATTGAGGTCAGGTGCCAGTATTAGCCTAACGACCTTAGCTGGTTAAATTGGCACCAGGTGTCTTGACTGGCCTGGAGTAGCCCTTGTTTGGCTATCCAGGGAACAGGGCTCTGCTCCTTCTGAGGCTGATCTACCTGCCTTCCACTCTCGTGAGGCCGGTTTGCTGCCTGGTTGACCCCTGGGCTGCTGTGACCTTCAGAGGGGAGTGCAGGGCCCCACTTTTTCCATTGTTTTTGGAGTCCCCCTGGCTGGGTTGCTGCTGCCTTTGCTGCTGCTGCTGGGGAGCTGTTATTGCTGCTGGAGCTGAGGAGGGAGTGGAGGAGGCTTTGCTTTATGGAGGGTGGTTTGTTACATCCCTGCTTCTGTGGTGGTAGGTGCCCTTGCTGTGGGGAGCTGGGGGAGTGGCCTGGAGCCCTCCCCCAGTCCATCCGCTCCTCTGCTGCCACCACCACTGCCCCCTCCACCTTTCCCCCTGCTTTCTGGCTCTGTTCTCTGCTCTCCAGCCTAGCAGTTTGTTCTGCCCCTCTAACCATCCAGAGAACATAGTGGCAGCAAACAGGCATTTGTTTTTCAGATGCCCGTGGGTGCTTGTTACCCTTCCCTTTCTTTGGTCTTGTCCGCCCTTCCCTGCTGCATTTGGTCGGTGGGCTCTCCTTTCCTCTGCCTCGCCCACTGCCCTGTTTTTGCAGCTGCTTGCCCCCTCTCCCCTTGCTGCCTGCCCTGCCCGTCCCCCTTTTAGCCATCCTGTTTGCTCTGGTTTGCTTTCTGATCCTTGCTTGGTTTGTTTGCTCTGCCCTTGTCCCCTGGTGCAGGCCTGATTGCCAGTCCCATTCCTCTCCCTTTTTTTGAACCACCCTGTTCGTTGCTCCGTGCCTGAAGCACACCCGCTTTAGCCCTCCCCTGCATTCCGCCCCCTTGTTTCTTGCCCTCCCTCTGGGTCAGCCCTTCTTGCCTGTGTGCACATGTTCTGCTGTTGGGGTTTGAGATTCCCTCCTTCTCCCCCCCCCTTTTTTTAATTGTTACCTGCACTGATGCACTCTCCTCCCTGATGTCTTAGTTCTCCTTCTTTCCCTCAGTGCAGCCAGGGGAGCCGGTTTCTTTTTCATCTTGTGCTGGAGTTGTGTTCCTTGTCTCCCTTTGTTCCTTTCTGTTGGTGCCCCTCCACCCTGCTTTCAGCCTAGCGGGTGGGGGGGTAGCCGTTTTTTCTCTCCCTCCCCTGCCCCTTCCTTTCCCTCCATTCCTCCCTTCCCTTCCTTCCATCTCCCTGCCCTAGTGACTGTCCCCTTCCCTCCCTTTCTGTGGTGGGTGATTCAGGGGGTGGGACTTCCCTGGACGCCCCTGCAGTTCCTTTTTGGTCCTCCTCCCCATACCCTCCCTTGCAATGGCCGCCTCGACTGCTGCTGCTGGGCTGCCCGCCATTGCTACCATTGAGGCACTGGCAGGCACGGATGGGGGCTCCTGAGACTCAGCAGTTGCTGCCGCGACCTCAGCTGCCTCCACTTCTGAGACTGCTCCCTTGGCCGGTGGAAAAGGCCAGGGGACAAAGAAGGGCAAGAGCCCTGCCTGGAAGGTGACACCCCCCCATGGCAGTGACTCCTTCTCCCGCTGTGGCCCTGTTACCAGCCACAGCTCCCCCCTCTCCCAAGCCCTTGCTCCCTCCACCAGCTCTGAGGGTGCCGCTTCTTCGGCCCTCAGGGCATACGCCCAGGTGGCTGCGACCCCTCTGCTCACTGCCTCGCCATCTGCTCCAGCCGCCTCCCGGAATACCATTCCTGGCAGCCGGGGCCCCTTTCCCACTCTCACCAGGAAGCATGGGGTGCATTGCCTCCTGGTGCCGGCCTCGCCCCACGTGAAAACCTACGTGCGGGTGTTGGCACGGGTGGTGGGGCCCATGGCCGTTGTGGCGGCCTCTAAGATGTTTGGGAAGGTGGTGTTCTTCCTGGCGTCGGAGGCCACTGCCCAGGAGGCGGTGGAGAGGCCCTTGGCAGTAGGGGGCGTTAACGTCCCCCTCGAGCCTTTGGAGGACCTGGGCGTACGGGTGGTTCTCTCTTCTGTTCCTCCCCAATGCTGCCCTTTTGCCATTCCTCTCCACCCTGGGGAGGCCCCTGTCCGTCCTCAGCCCCCTTTCGTTAGGCTGTAAGGACCCCGCCCTCCGCCACATTTTGTTGTTCCACTGGCAGGTGCAGGTTCAAGTTCCGCCAGCGGCAGGAGCGGCGCCAGGATTTTTGGCGCCCTAGGCTGAAGTCCTTCTGCGCTCCCAGTTGGCGGCAATTCAGCGGCAGGGAGGTCCTTCCGCGCTCCCGGTCTACGGGGCACTTCAGAGGTGGGTCCCGGAGCGAGTGAAGGACCCCTCGCCACCAAGGGCCGCAAAATGCCGCCCTCCCAAATCCTGGTGTCCTAGGCGACAGCCTATGTTGCCTAAATGGAAGCGCCAGCCCTGGCCAGTGGCACATGACAGGGAGGCTTTGGAGGAGTCCTTTCTGGTGCCCCATCGAGGGGCCCAGTTCCGGGTTTATTAGTCATTGGAGGTGGCCTGCCGGATGGCGGGGCACGTTCGGAGGGACTTCCCCCTGGCCCAGCTTGGAGAGGCATCTGGGACCCCCGATACCTGGAAGGGAGTCGGCTCTATCATCGCCGGCAGCCCTGATCGCCCAGTCCCTGGGGTCACCCCTCCTCCATCCATGACCATTGTCAACTCTGCTTGGGTCTTGGGGGAGGCCCCCCCCCGACGTGCCCAGATGAGCGTGCGGGCCCTGCTGCTGAGGCGGATAGTAGACTGGGGCCCATGGAGGAGAGGGTGGCAGGGCCGGTAGCAGGACTTGAGCAGGGCTTGCCTCAAGGGGAGTTTGTTCCTCTCCCTGCTGTCCAGCCCTTGTCTTCCCTTGTCACTTCCTGGCCCTGACCCAGCTGGCCCCCCTCTTCGGGGAGCTGGGAGCTTGTGCGGGGGAGATTCCACAAGCAGGGAGCATGGGCCCAGCACCCCTTCCTCATTGGCGAGCGGGAAGGGACTCCGTGTAAAACTATGAAGGGGGTCGCTGGTGCTGGATCTTCCATTGCCTCCCCTGCTGACGTTCATTGTTTGGAGTCGGACGAGGTTGCTACAGCTGTGGAGGCGGGTAGTACCATCTCTCCTATGGACTCCTTCCCTGAGAGGGTTCCAGACAGTGCCCCTACTGCCCCGTTGCCATCTGTGCCTCCTGTCGGCGCCACAAAGGCTACTGCCCCGGCTGCTGTCGAAGGGGATTCTGTAGTGGCTGGTGAGGACTTTGCCTCTATTTTTGCCGAGATCGAGGCCCTGGGCTTGACCCCAGCCACCCATGTTGGAGGGCCTCGGTATGGGTGATTGCTATCTGGTGCCCCCACTCCTCCCTTTCCCTCCATCTCAGGTGGCTGCTCCTGATTTGTGCTCTGCAATGCCCCAGGCGCTGACCACGTGCCTGGCCATGACTGGTAATCTGGCTGACGCCGCCGTGCCCATTGTGGCGGTGGCCGACGCTGAGCAGCCAGGCTCTGAGCCCATGGGTGCCCTGCCCCATGAGATGGGACCACAGTTTTCGCCTCCCCTCAGCGCTGTAACTGAGGGTGCCTCATTTTAGTGAGGCACCTGAGGCTAGCGCTGTGGAGGCACTCCATTCCCTTGCTGTCCCTTCAACTGCCGTGTTGGGTCAAGAGGCACTGTGCTCTAGTAGCTCTGCCGCCCAGGCCCTAGATGTTGCCCCCGTTCCCTGCCCTGACCCTGTTCCCATCATGGATCTGTGTCCCTGTCCCTGACCCTGTTCCAGCCCTTGTTCTGGTCCTTGACCTCTCTTCCCTCCCTCCTTCTGTTGCTGCCGCCCCCGAGGTTGCCTCATTTTCCTTTTATACAGGCCCCTGGGAGGCGGTTTTTGTTTTTCCTTCTTCCGAACCATCTGGGGCTGCAGTTCTCCCTCTGCCATTGTCTTTGGGGCTGAGTGTTGCATCAGGTGGCGCAGTGCCGGACAAGTGCCGTGATGGTGCTTTGATCCCTGCGTGCCCGTCTCTATAGGCCATGGAACTGGTAGGGGGATCCAACTGGGAAATGTCCCGGGGTCCATGACCCAGGTCCCCGTCACGCAGAGGAGCAAGATGCACTCTTTCTTGGAGGACACTCGTAGCTCCATGAACAGAGTGCATCTCGCTCTTTAGTGCTGGGGCAATTTCTATCTTGTTCTCCAGACTGTAAGGGCCATTATGGGGGAGGGCAAAGGGACCTGGAAGAGGGATGCTGTGGCTTACCAGCGGACCCGCGGCTTCCGTGACGCCCTGCTGGCTTTCAAGGTTGGTCACAGTTTGCTGCGGGGTCCAATGGGCGCCGCTAGCACCCCAGACTGTGAGGGTCATCCCTAGCCCTCTTTATATCATCGTCCATCTTTGCCACTTTGAACACCCACGGCTGTAGGTCGGGTCTCCGCAGGTGCCAGGTGCTCCCCTTCCTTTGGGAGGGTGGGTACTTGGTTATTTTCCTGCAGGAGACCCACACGGACCCAGCCGCCAAAGCGAGCTGGAGTGGGGGAACGCGTCTATTTTAGCCACCTTTCAGACCATCAGGGTGGGGTGGCCACCCTGTTCTCCCCACACCTACAGCCCAAGGTGCTGGAGTTTACCGAGGTCGTGCCGGGTTCCCTGCTGCACCTCCAGGTTTGGATGGAGGGTCTAACATTGACAAGATTCAATGTCTATGGCCCAGCATCCGGCCCAGTGAGGGTGTGCTTTTTTCGTCAGGTGTCCGCCTTCCTTGGTACTTTGGATCCTTGCGAGTGCCTGGTCCTGGATGGAGACTTCAGCTGCACCCTCAAGGAGCGGGACCGCACGGGGATCGAGCCGAGCCCAGCCACTGCAGACGTCCTCAGGGAGATTGTAGTCCATCACTCCCTGGTGGATGTCTGGCGCGACCACCAGCCGGACGATGACTCTGTGTTCATTTGTGTCCGGGTGGAGGTACACAGCTCGAGCCACTCCTGGTTGGATCGCATTTATTTTTCTTGATGTCATCTCTCGCCTACTCCTCCAGCATTCAGCCGGCCCCATTCTCGGACCACCATTTGGTGGCCGTGATGTCCTCTCTTTCTTTGGAGAGGCCGGGGCCAGCTTATTGGCATTTCAATAACAGCCTGCTGGAGGATGTGGGGTTTGTGGCATCCTTCTGGGAGTTTTGGCTGGCCTGGAGGGAACAGAGGCGTGCCTTTTCCTCAGCGTGGTGGTGGTGGGATGTGGGGAAGGTGCACACCCAGCTCTTCTGCCATAGCCACACACAGGGCGCCAGCCGGCGGAGGGAAGTGGTGATAGAGCAGTTGGAGCGGGAGGTATTGGAGTTGGAGAGGCGTCTGGCTGCCAGCCCTGGAGATCCACTCCTTTGTGGAGCACACTGGGAGAAGCAGGAGGAGCTCCGGGCCCTTGACAATCTTCAGGCCCAGGGTGCTTTTGTACAATCCCGCATCCATCTCCTGCGGGAGATGGATCACAGCTCCCGCTTCTTCTACACCCTGGAGAAGAAGAGAGGGGCAAAAAAGCACATCCTCTGCCTCTTGGCAGAGGATGGCGCCCCCCACATGGATCCGGTGGAGAAGCACGAGAGGGCCAGGACCTTCTACACTGGCCTTTTCTCCCTGGACCCAACTGACGCCGATGCCTGCGGAGCACTTTGGGACGAACTCCCGACGGTCAGCATGGGCGACCAAGACCGGCTGGAGCTGCCTCTCACTCTGGCCGAATTCTTGGAAGACCTCTCTCTCATGCCCACTAACAAATTTCCAGGCATGGATGGGCTGACCATGGAATTCTACCGCGTGTTCTGGGACGTCCTCGGCCCGGACCTTGCCATCATCTGGGCCAAGTCCTTGGAGAGCGGGGTCCTCCCTCTTTCATGCAGGTGAGCAGTGCTCGCCTTATTGCTGAAGAAGGGGGGACCTCCGCAATCTCCGGAATTGGCGTCCCGTCTCGCTCCTCAGACGGACTATAAGGTTGTGGCGAAGGCCATCTCGCTGCGCTCCATGCTGGCAGACATGGTCCATTCAGACCAGATCTACACCGTCCCGGGCCGTACCATCTTTGACCATCTTTATCAAGTCCAGGATCTCTTGGAGCTTGGGTGTAGGGATGGTCTGTCATTCGCCCTCCTGTCCCTGGATCAGGAGAAAGCATTCGACTGGATGGACCACAGGTATCTCGTGGGCACTCTGTGGGCTTTTGGCTTCGGACCCCGGTTTGTGGGGTTTCTCCAGGTGCTTTATGCCTCTGCAGAGTGTTTGGTCAAGCTCAGTTAGACCCTGACCGCACCTGTCAGCTTCAGGCAAGGGGTGCGTCAAGGCTGTCTGCTGTCAGGTCAGCTGTACACTCTGGCCATTGAGCTCTTACTTAGCCTCCTTTGCAAGAGGCTGACGGGGTTGGTGCTCCGTGAGCCAGAGGTGCGGCTGGTTCTGGCAGCATACGCTGACAACGTGCTCCTTGTGGTCCAGGACCCGGATTACCTGGTGCGGGTGGAGGCTTGTCAAGCTGTTTATTCAGTGGCCTCTTCCGCCCGGGTCAACTGGGTCAAGAGCTCTGGCCTGGTGGTGGGGGCCGGGTGGCGGGTGAGTCCCCTCCCAACCATGCTTCAAGCTATTTGGTGGAGTGCGGGTCCACTGCTCTCTTGGCATTTATTTCTCGGCCATGCATCCGTCTCCGCCGGAGAACTGGCACGGTTTAGAGAGCAGAGTGACTGGGCGGTTGCGGAGCTGGATGGGACTGCTCCGGTGCCTCTCCCTCTGGGGGAGAGTGCTGGTGCTTAACCAACTGGTCCTGTCCATGCTCTGGCACTGACTCAACACCCTGTTCACTCCCCTCCCCGGTGTTCCTGGCCAATCTCCAGAGGTTGGTTCTGGGTTTTTTAGCCGGGACTACATTGGGTCTCTGCGGGGGTTCTCCATCTCCCCTTGGAGGAGGGTGCACAGGCCCTGACGTGTACGCACACGCAGGTCCATGTCTTCTGTTTCCAGGCTCTGCAGAGACTCTTTTATAGTGCAAGTGGTTCGACGTGGAGCACATTGGCGCATGCCTTCCTGCACCGCCTGTGAGGGCTCTGATACGACTGGCAGCTCTTTCTTCTCCATCTGAGAGGTCTTCCGCGAGACCTCTCTGAGCTGCCGGTCTTCTACCAGGACCTTCTCCGGACCTGGAGGCTAGTTTCAGCAACCAGGTCCTTTGCGTCCTCCAAAGGAGTAGATCTCTTCACAGAGCCCCTATTACACAATTTCCATCTTCGTGTGCAGGTGGCGGAGTCCTCCTCGGTGTGCCGGAGATTGGTCCTGGTGGGAGTCACCAAGATTGGAGACCTCCTGGACCACGACCTGGGGAGTTGGGTGGATCCCCTGGTGCTCGGTGGGCACATGGGACTTTCCACCCTTACAACCCCCCGGCGCATACTCCAAGAGGTGGAGGCAGCCCTGCCTCCCACGGCTCGGTTCTTCCTCGAGCGGGTCCTGCAAGAGGGTGAGCCCTGCCCGCCTCTCACTCTGGGCCCTCCAGACCTTTCCATTGGCCCCATGAGCCTCCCTGGCCTTTCCACCCGCATACATTTAGCCGGCTGCATGTCATGCAGCCGGTTCGTTTCCAAACCGCGCCACAGGACCATCTGTACACACTCGTGCTGCACATGCTTCAGTACCCCACCCTTGTGTCCCACAAAGACACCAAGTGGCGGGACCTTTTACCAGCAGTGGTGGGTGGGGAACCCCGGTGGGTCAGTTTCTATTCCACCTTAGTTCCACAGCCTGCCAGGGATATCAGCTGGCAGCTCCTGCATGGAGCTGTGAGCACGGGCGTGTACTTGGCACAGTTTATCACTGTCCCTGACGCCTGTCCCTTCTGTGGCATGAGGGAGACCCTGGCGCACGCGTACCTTCAGTTCGCCAGGCTGCAGCCCCTTTTCTGGCTCCTCCAGAAGCTCTTATTGAGGTTCTGGCTGCACTTCTCCCCCCACTTATTTTTCTATGCACACCCAATCCAAGGCCCCACGAAGTCGCGGGACCACCTTGTCAACCTCCTCCTCGCCATGGCCAAGGTGGCCATTCATAACACAAGGGAAAGGAGGTTGGCGGGGGGAGGGGGGGACTGCAACTGTGGGGCTGTTTTTCGTTCTTTCGTACATTCACGTATCCGGGCAGAGTTCCTCTGGGCAGCGTCCGCTGGCTCTCTCGATGTTTTCAAGGAGCAGTAGGGGCTGTCCGGGGTTCTCTGCTCGGTGTCCCCTTCCAGTTCCTTAGTTTTGGCCCTTTGACACTTCCCCCCCCCCCCAGTTCCTGTTGTCCCCGTTGTCGTCCCCTGAACTCAGTTGGGTTCCGGGTTTTGTGGCCCCTCCCTAGGCTGCAGGAGGGTGTTTCAGCAGTGGGTGAGCTAGCCCACGTCCCAGTACTCAAAAGGACCACCCTCTTATATCCTTCTGGCCTGAGTCCGTCATAACACATATCCTTCAGGCTACACCAACATTTCTAACAGGGTGCAGGGTGAACAGAAACATGGGGCTACCCTTAAAGACCACTCAGACTGCAGCTATTGTAGCCTGTATTGGCCAGACTGCTCCAGTAGATGGCTACAGAGAGTACATTGCACTAGTGTAATGTAGACCCCATTGGCTTCATACTTGCATACAATTCAAGCTGTTGCAATTGATCTTCAAAGCTAAATCTGATTGTGTCCTCACTACCCCAGAGATTGCCACTTTTTCCCCCACACACCATCACAGCTGTTGAGCTCTCACTAACAGTCCCCTGTATTTGAATATCCAATAGTTTTGACAGAGTTTTCACTGCATGCTCTCAACTCTGAAAACTCACTAATCCTAACTTTTTAAGTCTTCAGGGCACGGTGAATGGCTTATTTGCTCAGGCCTTTGCCTAAAGCATAGCATCTTCTTTCATTCTTGATGAAAATTTGCCATCTGAGGCGCGCACACACATAGCTAGTCTCCATTTGACTGGACAACATCAATGCAAAACAGCTGGATGACTTCAATGTACCTAATTTGAGTTACAGTAGCTGAGATTTGGCTCTTGGAAGTTTTCACAACAAAAGATATTATCTCACCCACCTTGCTCAAGAATATCCTGTCGTTTGCTAATATAGGAAAGCTCTATTCTCATCCCAATACATTACATGGGGTGGAGGGAGGAGGAAGGTAATACTTAGTTCAATCATGTGAGGAGTCTACTTTTGTTCAATTAATTTTAAATTTGAATGTGCTCAGTTGTCATGATGGGTGCACGTGACTGGGCTCCAGTTCTAATTCCCCAACACAAGCCACCAATTGTTTTTCTCCACCCAGAGAAAAAAAAACCACCTTTCCCGAGAGTCCTCTTTTACTAGTTTTAAAGTTTACCAAAATGAAAGAATCCTGTATCAGATGCCTTGACCAATGCCTCTGAGCTCACTACTCAAAAGCAGAATACATACAAACTATTGCTTGAGGCCTGATTCCCACATCCCCTCAAATAAGCTTCCTGGGGAAACAGAGAAAGGCAGCTTTCCTCTCCTGAGCCTTTCCCATTGAAGGACATAAATCTACACCATGTAGAAGTCAAGCATAGAAGTTTATTACACACAGCGCCGGTGGAGTGTCACCTTGCTTAATAGGCTCAGAGACACTGTCAATCTATTGATTACAATAGAATATATAGATTTTTCCATGGGTGGGGGAAAGTGACAGGATAAGCAGTTCCACACCCCGGGATAAGTTTTGCAGCAAGACAAGATAGCACATTAGCCAATGATTAAAAGGTTACATAATGTCTCCGCCCGTGGTCTCAAGTTAGCAAGTTAACATTTAATTAATGCTTTGATGAAATGTTATTAGTGCAAAATATATATGTTGAATTCTGATTTGGGGTCCATAGGAATGGAGCAACTCCTCTGATTGTCCAACAGGTACATTCCTAGAGGTTAAAGCAAACAAACAGTGAAAGTATATGACAATAAAGATTGTCCCCTTTATGTCTTAAGGCAGGCATCGGTCCCTGGGAAGGGAGGTGGAAGGATGCCATATCTTATACTGACATGTGCCAACTTTTCATAAACTCAAGGTTGGATCTGGGGGAAGAACGTTCCCTACAGAAGAGACTGACACAATATGAACAGGGATCCTTTGTTCTATTTGCAACTCTGAATAAGACACAATTATTTAGTTCTTAGCTCCAACACCCAGCAATTTGCTGACCAGGCCTATTTTAGCAAAACAAGATTATCTGTTTACCCCAGCTTTCTCTTAGCTAATCCCTATTTGCTAGGCCTCTGCTCTCCAGACCAAACTCTGGACTTTAGGTCTGAGAAAGAGCTGGCACAATCCATATACCAGGTTGTTATATGAAATGCACGTGGATTTTAACCCTTCACCATTCATTATGGAACCCGGTTCCTAACATTAGGTGGAGTGACTAGAAGAGCCAGTACCGTCCATCACAATTCATTTATTTATTTAAGATAAAAAAATTAAATAAATAAATAATGTTGTTTAACCAAGTGTTTGTGTATATGACACCCATTAGAAGGCTGCTTTCAAAAAGGTCCAGAAACAGCTAAACATCCTGGCCTGTCCTCAGTGTTCAGCCAGCCAGCCAGAGTTTGTTCTGACAATATAAACTTTGCCACCTGTAACTGGAATTCTTTGTCACTTGCTCATGTACAGGGAGATTTTGGCAAACCAGTAAAGTGCCTGAAACCACTATGGCTTATTGCTAAAAGCAGCCTAGTCAGCAGTCTCAGCTTAACCAAGGTGCGGGGGGGTGGGGGGTTTGGGTGCCACAGAAAGGGCAGCTTGACCCCACGTCCTTCTGATAAGAATTGTGTTGAAGTTGCTGATACATGCATTTCAAGAAAGCAGGATATGCCCCAGGCATGTCTATTGGGGCCTCAAGGCTGCAAACTCTGGAAAAACCCACACCTGGTTAATCAATAATCAGAAGGAACCTCTTGCTTGACCATTGAAACTGCTTACTTAACAAGTTTTCTTTAAGGGACATGTCATTCTATTATTAATGTATAATAAGGGGAAAAAGTTTGAGGTAGTTGGACTCATTTGGGACTCTTTGGGGACTTGTTTGGACTCTCCCTCTGGATACATCTTGCAGTCCCCACACAGAAGCCTGCCACTGTGTCACTCAAGAGCCACATTCAGCTTTGGTAATTGTTGGGGGTGTTTTATTAACCTGTTGCAGACATGTGTAAGTGCTTGAGACTAAGTAAAGTTCAGCTTTAAGTGAAAGCAATTTTGTGTTGTCCTGTTTGTACCAGCCATCTATCAGTTGGAAGGCGTGTCTCCCCTGATTTATTACCTGACACCACCTTGCACAGAGTAAAAGTTACCAAGAGCTTTGGGTTGAAAGAACCAGGTAACACTCATGCAGTTTCAATTAAATCAGCTGAATTAGTGTATCTTAATACGTTCTGTTATTTTTATAATTCCCACCTGGTCTTTAACATCCTAAATCCTGAATTATTTTTGGAAAATACATGGTTAGGAAAAGTGAGCAACCCCTGAGATGCAAAGGAAGGCGAAGAGTTCTGATGGGTAGTTGCAAAAGAAATAGGAGTCCTGAATATTTGGCCTTGATGACGTGTAATAGAGGGGGTAGTATTTGTTTAAAATTCATTCTTTCAGTGAATTTCACTCTATTGGAAAGTGAAAACAAGGCAGCTACAAAGCCAGCTGAAGCTAATCTGTTTAAAAAGTCAAAAGAATACTCACTGTGGGTGAGACACATAGGGTGCAGCTAAGGTTCTGATCTTTATTACCTGGTCCCAGTCATGTCACACAGGCCACTCCACACACAACTTGTTTCCTCCCTTTTAAGAGCAGTGAAGTCATCATGTTGAATTTCTAACCTCTGTCTTGTCAGGGGCAGTAGTGTGATGGTGTAAGCACCCACAACCCTATTAAAGTCACTGGGAGCTGCAGATGTGCAGCATCTCTGAAAATCAGGTCTTAGGGCCACACTTCATCCCTGCATCAGTACTGTCTCTGGCTTAAGTACAAAGGACAAGCAGCCCAGCCAAGATCCTCAAAGATATTTAGGACTTCTGTGGGAATTAGGCACCTAGATACTTTTGAGGATCTGGGCCCTTGTGCCTCCCCTCTCCTGGGGCACCTGGAAACCAGATAAAAGCCCAGAGCAGGTTAGAGCAGCTGTAAGGGATGCTCTAACTTGCATCCTGACTGGAAGTGCCCCCATGGGAGTTGCACGACATGAAAATTGCCAGGGCATGTGAAAGAAAATGACAATTGAATTAAATTTTTGATTATGGACTGCAGAGGGATGTCCTTATGTCCTCATATATTGAATTCCTATATGGCATGGAGGGGAGAATAACTGTCATGATAAAGTAATTAAGGACCTGATTTTCAGAGGTGCTGAGCATCCAAAACTCCATCTGAAATCACTGACAGTTGCAAGTGATCAGCAGTTCTGAAAATCAGTTCCTATATTGGGGTGAGGAAGACAGGGGTGAATAGGGTAGTAATGTCCTCCTAGACTGTAGCTTCAACATGAGAACCATGGAACAGCTGCATGATCTGCTGAACAAAGAAAATACATATGCACTTAAATCACTAATGACTCTTTTATGATGTAATTTTAAATACTCTTTTTGCATTTATAATTAGATGGCAGAACAGATGGTGAAGACAGCCTGAAGTGATGTGTCCATTAATATATCCCAGAGACTCATCACTGTACCTGGGGACTCATTTGATTACAGGGTTTTATTGAAAAAAACCTGTGACATAAGAAAATGTTTACTATGCCAGGATATTGATTCTGACTTCACTGCAATCAGGTTCCACTTTGTGGTGCTGTCAGAGGGCTTTCCTTCAACCCTTCTGCTTCCCTGGTTCTTGTCACACAGACAGCTAGCAGCAAAAGATCAGAAGTCCAAAGTGCAGACAACACAATGTTTATTGGGGTTAATTTCCAAGCAAACATATTCCAAAGCACTTCACACCAGTTGGGCTTATTTCTATACGCCAGTAGAATCTGTTCCCCAGTGTTCGCTTCCCAGCTCTGACACCACAGAATATTTACCCCGTATTCCCCTTCCTAGCTCTGATGCTGCAGAGCATCTACCCCATGTCCCCTTTCCCAGCTCTGACATCGCAGAGCCTTGCCTGTGTCCCTGTTCCCCGTTCCCTATTCCCGTTTCCCCCCCAGCAAGCATGATTCCAATTTCCCCTTCCACTTTCTGTTTGACCCCAGTTTATATAGTAATATTCTAGGCTATAGCTTAACCAATCATTTTACTGAAATCTATCTAACCAATCCTGACATATTGTAACATAATTCTCTAACCAATTATATTCTACTACCCTAATTAACTTACACCTAGCAAAATTAATTATATATTAATATTACATATATTAACATTATATATATCAGACAAACAATTAGAGAACCAGACAGATTAACAATAGAAAAGTGGGAATCATAAAGATAAAATATACAGAAATGAGGGTTTCACAACCACAACCACTGAGAAGTGATTTCTTGCCAGACAGGATGCTATCAAACTAAGTTTTCTTTAACCATCTTTATCTGGTGGTGATTTGCATACCTAACAGCCCAATACCACCTTATTTTAATGCGACTGGTTTGGGATGTGAGGATGTGACCTGTAGGCTTCCCAGCTTATGGTTGCCTCTGCTGCTTAGCTAAAGGCCTTAGCTAAGAACCAGGCCTCAGACTATCCTAAGCCTGGTCTACACTAAGCATTTATACCGATTTTAGCAGCATTAAACCAATTTAACGCTGCACCCGTCCACACAACGAGGCCCTTTATATCGATATAAGGGCTCTTTAAACCAGTTTCTGTACTTCTCCTCGTCGAGAGGAGCAGCGCTGAAATTGGTATTACCATATCGGATTAGGGTTAGTGTGGCCGCAAATCGACGGTATTGGCCTCCAGGCGGTATCCCACAGTGCACCACTGTGACCGCTCTGGAAAGCAATCTGAACTCGGATACGCTGGCCAGGTATACAGGAAAAGCCCCGCAAACTTTTGAATTGCATTTCCTGTTTGCCTAGCGTGGAGCTCTGATCAGCACAAGTGGCGATGCAGTCCCAAATCCAAAAAGAGCTCCAGCATAGACCATACGGGAGATACTGGATCTGATCGCTGCATGGGGAGACAAATCTGTTCTATCAGAGCTCCATTACAGAAGGCAAAATGCCAAAGCATTTGAAAAAAATCTCCAGGCTATGATACAGAATCCACAGCACAGTGCTGTGTGACAAGCGTAACAGAAAACCAAATAATCAAATGGACACTCATGGAGGAAGGGAGCGGGGACTGAGGACTCCAGCTATTCCACAGTCCCTGCAGTCTCCGAAAAGTATTTGCATTCTTGGCTGAGCTCCCAATGCCTGTAGGGTCAAACACATTGTCCGGGGTGGTTCAGGATATATCTCGTCAATTTACTCCCCCACCCCCCTGTGAAAGAAAAGGGAAAAAACTCATTTCTTGACTTTTTTCAATGTCACTGTATGTCTACTGCATGCTGCTGGTAGACACGGTGCTGTGGCACTGAACAGCAGCATCCTCTCCCCTCCCTTCCCCGGTGGCAGACGGTACAGTGCAGTAGGACTGGTAGCCGGCCTTGTCATCATCCCGTGAGTGCTCCTGGCTGGCCTCAGGTGAGGTCGGCTGGGTAAAAATAGGAATGACTCCCGGTTATTCCCAGCAGATGGTACAGAACGGCTGGTAACCGTCCTCATCATAGCAACTGGGGGCTGAACTCCATCACCCCCCACCCTTCATGCCTAAAGAAAAGATTCTGTACTGCCTGGACTATCATAGCAGCGGGATGCTGGGCTCCTCTCCCCTCCACCGTTTAATGTCCTGCCTGGACTATCATAGCAGCTGAAGGCTGCCTCCCCCTCATTCTATCTCACTAAAAAGTCAGTGTTTCTTATTCCTGCATTCTTTATTACTTCATCACACAAATGGGGGGACCCTGCAACAGTAGCCCAGAAGGGTTGGGGGAGGAAAGAAACAACGGGTGAGGTTGTTGCAGGGGCACCCTCTAGAATGGCATGTAGCTCATCATTTCTGTGGGATTTGACACGGAGCGGCTGTGCTCTCTGGTTCTCTGGTACACTGGTTCTCTAGTACACTTGCCCCTATTCTAGGCAGGACTGACTCTATTTTTAGATACAACATACAACATGTCTTTGCGCCCCCAGCCGACCTCAGCGAAGGTCAGCCAGGAGCACCCATGACAGCAGCAGACGGTACAGAACAACTGATAACCGTCATCTCATCACCAGTTTACAATGGCAAAGCAGACAGTACAGAATGACTGGTAACCGTCTCTGCTACCTTGCAAAGGCAAATGAATGCTGCTGTGTAGCGCTGCAGTACCGTCTCTGTCAGCGGCATCCAGTACACATATGGTGACAGTGACAAAAGGCAAAACGGGCTCCATAGTTGCCATGCTATGGCATCTGTCAGGGCAATCCAGGGAAAAAGGGCGTAAAATGATTGTCTGCCGTTGCTTTCACAGAGGAAGGAATGAGTGACGACATTTACCCAGAATCACCCGCGACACTGTTTTTGCACCATCATGCATTGGGACCTCAACCCAGAATTCCAATGGGCGGGGGAAACTGCGGGAACTGTGGGATAGCTACGGGATAGCTACCCACAGTGCAATGCTCCAGAAATCGACGCTAGCCTCGGTACATGGACGCACATCACCAAATTATTGTGCTTTGTGTGGCCACGTGCGCTCGACTTTATACAATCTGATTTACAAAACCAGTTTATGTAAAATCGGAATAATCCTGTAGTGTAGACATACCCCTAGTGAGAGAAGGCCCATACACAGGCAGACTGTGATTTTGATTCTTTGTTTTATACTTCTATTACTAGCTAACTGATAAAAATATACCTAAGTTCTTAAAGTATAGGCCTGCATATTTATATTCTAGCATCAACTAAAACATGTTGCATTTCTACTTCATTGAACTTGGTGGTGATTGTTCAGGTTTATGGGCAGGGGTTGTTTGGGGCTTTTGGCAGAACTTTCTTTGGGGTAGCCATATGTTGTGACACTGGGGGCTGCATCAGCAGTGGGCTGGGAGCCCAAAGGCTGGACTTAATTTGCATAAAAGTTAAAATTATATGTTTATTATCAAAATTAATGTGTACAGCCATATTTTTTGCACTTGTTTCTCTCTTCCTTTATATCAGGCTAGAAATTGCTTGTTTGAGCTCACCAGTAATATAAATCTGCAGCTGATCAGCATTGCCCTTTCCCTACAATAACAGAGAGGGCAGCTACTGGCTACATTTCAGGAATATGAATCAGTAATTGGTTAAAAGATAGGAAACAAAGGGTAGAAATGAAGGGTCAGTTTTCACAATGAAGATTGGTAAATAGCAGCCTCCCATAAGGATCTGTACTGGGCTTGTGCTGTTCAACGTATTCATAAATGATCTGGAAAAGGGGATGAACAGTGAGATTGCAAAATTTCCAGGTGATATACAAAATTACTCAAGATAGTTAAGTTTATCGCTGACAGCAAAGAGTTATAAAAGGATCTCACTAAACTGGGTAAAAAAATAGCAGATGAAATTCAGTGTTGACAAGTGAAATATAATGCACATGGGATTCTTTTTGCATATTATCCATACAAAATGATGGGGTCTAAATTAGCTGTTACCACTCAAGAAAGAGATTTTGGAGTCATTCGGATAGTTCTCTGAAAATATCGCTCAATGTACAGTGGCAGTGCAGTCAAAAAAGCTAACATAATGTTAGGAACCACAGGAAAGAAATAGATAATAAAAACAGAAATATCTTAATCACACTATATAAATCCATGATACACCCACACTTTGAATACTGTGTGCACTTCTGGTCACCCCATCTCAAAAAAGATATTAGAATTGGAAAAGGTGCAGAGAAGGACAACAAAAAATGATTAGTCTTATGGATAAGGAAAGAAAAAAAGAATGGGGCTGTTCAGTTTAGAAAAGAGACAACTAAGGGGGGATATGATAGGGGTCTATACAATCATTAATGGTATGGACCAACTGAACAGGGAAGTGTTATTTACCTCTTCACATAACACAAGAACTAGGCATCACCTGATTAAATTAACAGGCAGCAGGTTTAAAACAAACAAAAGGACATACTTCAAACAATGCACAATCAACTCATTACCATGGGATGTTGTGAAGGGCAAAAGTATAACTGGGTTCAAAAAGAATTAGATAAGTTGATGGAGAACAGGTCCATCAGTGGCTATTAGCCAAGATGGCCAGGAGTCCCTAAACCGTCAACTGCTAGAAGCTGGGACTGGACAACAGGGATCACTTGAAATTGCCCTGTTCTGTTCATTCCCTCTGAAGCATCTGGGATTGGCCACTGTCAGAAGATAGGATTCTGGGCTAGATGAACCATTGGTCTGAGCCTGAACAGCTGTTCTTAATAATTATATATAGCTTTTATAAAGCACCTGTCATCTGTAGATCTCAAAGTGCTTTACAAATGAGGTCAGTATCATTATCCCCATTTTACAGATGTTAGGTAATAAAGCAAGTCCTTACTCACCTCTCCAGCACCCGAGTTCGTGCGGAGTGGGTATGGGCACACAATTCTGTCAGAGACCAGACACAAATGCGTTGATCAACGGGCTCACACTAACCCAAAAGCTTTAGAATAAGTGTGGCCCCTTTATTAGGGGTGAGCATCAATATTTATACACAGAAGTAAACAAAGTGATTAATAAAAGATAATGGTCATGCATAATCAATCAAGATTTTACAGGAAAAGCAAGTTTAACAAGTAAATGCATAGAGATAAAGGCTAATGGCTACTTGATAAAGGGGGTGTCATGAGTAGTTTGCAGGTCAGTGCTTTGTTCGATAAAGGGTTCAGAAAGGATTATGCAGAGACGGCCAGTCTGGGTGTGTTTTGGCTCCAAAGTTCACCAAAAGTTTAGACCCAACACAGATGTGGAAACTGAGGTATGAAGTGACTTGCCTCAGGACTCTCATTAGGTCAGAAGCTGAGTCATTACTAGAACCTAACTCTCCTAGCTTTTATTCTAGTGCTCTGTCTATTATACTACACTGCTTTAAGTACCCTTGCTTTCAAACTACATCAGAGGTAGGCAACCTATGGCATGGATGCCGAAGGCAGCATGCAAACTGATTTTCAGTGGCACTCACACTGACCGGGTCCTGGCCACCAGTCCGGGGGGCTCTGCATTTTAATTTAATTTTAAATGAAGCTTCTTAAACATTTTAAAAGCCTTATTTACTTTACATACAATAATAGTTTAGTTTTATATTATAGACTTATAGAAAGAGACCTTCTAAAAATGTTAAAATGTATTACTGGCACGTGAAACCTTAAATTAGAGTGAATAAATGAAGATTCGGCACACCATTTCTGAAAGGTTGCCGACCCCTGAACTACATAAATACTTTGCAGACACCCTTAGGCAATTTTCTTCAAAGAGTCACTTTTCACCTAAAAGCATGATATTTTGAATGATTCTCTTTCAAATTTCTAGAGTGGTATTTACAGTGTCCAAGGTCAGAATTCTGAACTGTTTCCTATTGAATCCAGGTCACTGAATTTAGCAAGAACAGGTGAAATGAATCTTGCCTATCACCCTAATCATGTGCTAGCTATATATCAGGATGAACCAGAATCAGCTTCTTGTTTTATATGTGGAAGGCTCTCCAGCCACTAAGGCATCCTGTGGAATTTCATACTAGTCACTTAATTCTAGGTGTGGTGGGGAAAAACATAAAACAGGGCAATCAACTCGAAAGTGACTAAGCCTGGGACACATAATATTGATTCATTCAACACATTCATACGGAGAAAAAGATTAAACATATTTACTACTATATTGAGAGATGTAAATGACTCTCCAGAGAAAAGGGTTAAAAACCCTGCAGAAGCTGCCATCTCACTAGTGAGAGAGTGTAATGGCCCAATACTTATTCAAACTATTGAAATCAATTAGGTGCATTTGAATTTGATGTGTGTTTACCACAGGGCTGTTTCACAACCACAAAAGAAACTTGGCTGAATTTACATAAAGACAAGGACTGCCCAGCTCCCAGAAAAATGTGGCTAAAGAAGGTATTGTGATTAGGTGATTTGGTCTAGGACTGGGAAGTTTTGAATCCATTGTAACAGTGTTTTGTAACAGAAGTACTCTAGGAATGCAGTGTGGCTGGAGATCAGGGCAGAGATGTGTGAATTATAAATTTCATTCTGCATTTGCTATCTAATATCCCTGTTCAAGAGTGTACCCACATGTAAATAAATTAGATTAAGATACAGGCTCTTGTATCAGCATAAAATCTTTTCTCACCCAGCAAAGAGATAAATCATTAACATAGTCAAATTCAAGCAATTTGAAGCAAGCAGGTGCAAGGTCTGTGGATTTTCAGTTTTGGAAATCAGTGGGTGTTGTACCTGCTTATTTCAGGGCTGACTCTGGCTGCTGGAGTACAAATCTTCCTCACAGTTCTGCATCAGGGAAAGTAAATGAGGAAGTGAACAATTCTAGGGAGAGACACTTAAAATGGGTGAAGATGTATGCCTCTTGCTGTAACAGTATATATAGCTGTCATATGAGAAGAAATTAAAGCAGGCTGGAAGAAATAAAAGGTGGCTCAGAGGAACTTAAAAATAAGATGGAAACCTCCCACAAGGAATCAAAAGATGTTCTTATGGCAGTAATAAAATACAGGAATATAGGCTCAAATTCTGCAATCTGATGCATACAGAGCCCTATTGAAGCCATGAGGCTCCATGGTGGGGTGACGGTCATGGATGCACCATGTTGAAGATTGGGGCCATAAGATGCACTAGAGCAGGGGTAGGCAACTTATGGCACGGGTGCCGAAGGCGGCACACGAGCTGATTTTCAGTGGGACTCACAGTGCCTGGGTTCTGGACACTGGTCTGGGGGCCTCTGCATTTTAAATGAAGCTTCTTAAACATTTTAAAAACCTTATTTACTTTTCATACAACAATAGTTTAGTTATATGTTATAGACTTGTAGAAAGAGACCTTCTAAGAACATTAAAATGTATTACTGCACGCAAAACCTTAAATCAGAGTGAATGAATGAAGACTTGGCACACTACTTCTGAAAGGTTGCCGACCCCTGCACTAGAGAAACAGATCTCTGAAATCTCCCCCACCCACCATAAGCTGCAGAAGAACAATTTATTTCAAATATCATCTGAAGTAATATCAAATATCGTCTGAAGCAGTTAAGCAATATATATTCCAGTATCCACTGGAAAAGCACTACAATGCATGAAGGTAGATACAAGACAGGGAAGGCACACACCATATATATATTATCACTAATAACAGGTATCCAGAAAAATAAGCATGCTGCAAGACACAGATAAAGGCTCATGTTTTAGCCAGGTTCTATATGCAGTCAAGTTGTTTTGACAAATGGTTCTTAGCACAAAAATCAAAAGAAATCCAGATCAAATTTTATTAGGGTTTGTTTTTTGGTTTGGGTTTTTTGTTGTTGTTGTTTTTTAAAGGGAGGAATTGGGAGGAGGAAGGATTACTTTTTATCTCCATTTATACAAAAGAAGTAATGTCTTTCAAATATATTTAAAACAAGTTGTGAGGAAATGAAATCCATTTAAAAAAAACAAATCCTATGTCATTTACTTGTCTGTAAACTCTCCTATTTTGACAAAAATGCACAGTTTGCCTGTATGGCCCAGGAGCACTTGGCACAAGTCCTGAGATGGCCTTAAGCCCCCTCTGAAAGAACATGAAAATGAAGATGTATTTTCAAATGAAATTCACTTCGTACACTTCTAAAGCGAATATCAGTATTTGCCCTGTTGCCAGGGCCGCTGTAACCATTAGGCAAACTAGGCGGCCGCCTAGGGTGCCAAGATTTGGGGGCGCCAAAACGTGGCACCAACTCTGGCAGCTCCCCGACCTACCCTGCCCCAGAGCACCTCCATCTCCACCTCCTCCCCTGAGCGCGCCGCAGCCTGCTGCTTCTCCCCCCTCCCTCCCAGTGCTTGCACCACAAAACAGTTGATTCACATGGCAAGCCTGGGAGGGAGGGGGGAGGAGGAGGAAAGCACGTGTTTGGGGAAGAGGCAGGGCCAGGGCAGGGATTTGGGGAGGAATCCAATGGGGCAGGAAGGGGGAGGAGTGAGGGCAGGGCCGGGGCCAGTGGGGCTCGAGGGGCTGGGGGCAGGAGGTTGCAAGGTGGAAGTTGAGCCTAGGGCACAAAATATCCTTGCTCCGGCCCTGCCTGTTCTTGTTCATATGTAATTTTTGTTTTACAGTTTTGCAAATGATCGACAAGCTTTTTTGTGAGTAAACACTGCAAGATTTTGAACAGTCTATAATGGGCCAAATGCAGTTTGACCGGACATCTCAATGGGACTATTTGCAAAGCAGGATTTAAAATGTCAGTTGAGTAACAAATTTGCTGTAATAAATAGACGCTCAGAAGAACATCAATTTTTATTTATTTATTTATTTATTTATTTGCATTGCTATAGCTTAATGGTAACCAAAAGAAGAAAGGGGACGTATTGGCTTCTTATGCCAAGTAATGTACCCCTGGAAAAGATTTATAATTAAGAACAGACAAAGAAATATTTAGCAGCCAAAATAGGGTTTTGGCCTGTTAATGTGTTTGCATAAGGACAGTTTGATAAATATTTTCAACTAGACTTTAAGGTACAGTTATATGTACTAAAAATATTACATTGAAAAATGTATGTATTGACCTGTTTCTACTCCCTCTGAAATCCTGTGTAGAGCAGGAGGCACAATAAGGGTCTGATCCAAGACCTATTAAACTCAATGAAAAGACTCCCTTTGACTTCCAAGGACTTCCAAGATGCCCTTTGGATCAGGCCATAACTGATTGAGGATTAGATACTCTTTATACAAAACATGAGCAGGGAGTCTGATTTTAATAGCTTATTACTTATTTTAGAGGGCTCAACAGGGCCGTAGCAACGAAGAACGTGGCCCCCTCCGAACATATGTCCAGGGCCCCTTACAATGCAGAAACTGGAATGCGGTATTTATTTTATACAATATATAGGGTTCATATTATGTATACATAGGCCTATAGTGTACATGTATTCCGTATTTACGCAAAGCGCTTCTTTCGAGCCTTGTTCTCCGCAAATTGGTTAATGAATGCGTCATAGTCCAGAGATCTGGCAATCTTGTTTTCGATTGAGATAACTGCAAGCGCAGAAAGCCTGTCATCTGTCATGGTTGAATGCAGGATATTCTTGATCAGTTTCATTCTGCTGAAGCTCCTTTCAGCACCAGCGACAGTAACTGGTGTGGTCAGAAGAATTCTGATGCAAATGCAAAGATTCGGATATATCTCCTGAAGGCTGTTCTTGTATATGCATGTTAAAAAATTGTTTGCCGTGACAAGTCCTCTCTCTTTCTTGATGACATAAATAAAACGATTCAATTCTATTATGCGTTTGTTGGCATCAATGTCTCCCATTTTTCTTTCAAAATTTTTGCTGTCATTCTCCAGTTCATTTTCTCTGTGACACTGCTTCAGGCTGTTAGCGTTGTACAGAAATCCAAACAACTTATACCACTCCACAAGTTGGTCAAATCGCGACGAAACAGAAGATATGGCCTGATCAGTGAGAACAAGAAAGAACTGCGATTTGAATTTTTCTTCGGCAGAAAGACGACTCGAATCATCAGCACATTCGTAATCAAACATTCTCTTCTTATGTCGCACCCTGGTTTCTGGAAACACCTGCTCAATACCCATATGCTCTGCTATTTCACGTGCATTTGTGACCACAGAGTTATATCCTGTATTTCGATAGTCTTCCAAAAACTTCTGCCTGCAGTATGTCAATTGACACATCTGGTGACTGAATTAAATTTGCTGGTTTTATTGACGTGAAATAGTATATCGTACCACGTGTACACAATCAGAACAGAAGGCCAGGTAGTACCATGGTCTAAAAGCGCACCGGCTTCTGTTGCTGTATTGCCATCTTTCTTTTCGATCGCATATTCTCGCAAAGATGACAAAGCATTGCACAATTCTTCAAGGTGATAACGCAATGGCTTCATAGCATCAATTCTCGACTCCCAACGAGTGTCCGATAACCCTTTAACAGATATTGGCATATGTTCTTGAAGTATATCCCAATGTGAAGGTGAAGAAGAAAAGATAACGTATATTCTGTTAATCAGACCGAAAAAGTCAATGGTATATTTCGATGACTTTGCCGCGTCTGAGATCACAAGATTCCAAGTGTGAGCTCCACATGGTACATACAAGGCACGGTCATTTATTTCTAGCATGCGGGCTTGAACTCCTTTATTCTTTCCTCTCATATTTGCGCCGTTATAAGAATCTTGGCCTCTCATATCAGCAATGTCTATTCCTAAGTTGTTTGCCTTTTCAAAAAACGTTTCCAATAAGCCCTCTCCATTTGTATCATGAACATTAAGAAAACCAACAAACGCTTCACGAATATTGACACCATCTTCACCGTTGCATTCAACAAAGCGTAACACCACAGACATCGATTCTTCATGTGACACGTCGGGAGTACAGTCCAAAATAACTGAATAATATTTTGCTTTTTTAAGCTGCGCTGTGTTGGCCTCTTGAATATTACTGGCAACATGTTGAATCAGCTCATTTTGGATCTGTGGACTGAGGTACTGAATATGTGTCTCTGCCTTCTTAATCCTCTGTAAAAGTTCGCTGAGGACAGTATCATACTTTGCAAGCAATTCAAACAGTCCCAAAAAGTTGCCATTCGAAGGATCGCCGAGCTTTTCATTACTTCCTCGAAATGCCAAGTTTCTTTCGGACAAGAAAATAACGATATAACCATGGGTTTGACAACATTTCTCCAGAAATCTCTTTCTTTCAGAAAAGCCTGCAATTTGAGTTGGTCAATAGATGTACGGTTTACTATGCCTGACCGAAGGTCAAACCATTTCACCATACAGTCTTGATGACCTTTGCCTGTTTCATGCTGCTGAAGTCTTTTTGACATGACATCACAAAGCACGCTTCTGCGTTGGAAACGATAAAAAACTAAACAACTAAATTAATAACATTTATCCGCCGACCGCCATTATGAACGCAAATACACATTCTTTGAATGGGTCCAACTAAAATTCGAAACTGACCGACAGACAACTGATGTAGCCAATAGCATTATGATGTATCATAATGACTTCACGGTTTTGTCAGTAAAACCGACATGGATTGTGCAATAGCGTCAATAAATGTCACTTACCTAGTTATACCTTACATTTTTTTTGCCACTTTTAGGGGCCCCCTTCCTTGCAGGGCCCCCTCCGGTCAGAGGGTACGGAGGGCGCTCGCTACACCTCTGGGGCTCAACAAAATCTGAAAAACCAAGATCCTACTGGGCAACTTTAAAATACTGTCATTCTCCTTTTGGAACTTTCTGACAATGTCTTTTTAACATGGGCTGCTTGCCATTGTGATCTAGATGAATGAATACAGGTTTGGGAATCAGGAGATCGTGGATTCTAATCCTGGCTCAGTGGTTGACTCACTGTGTGGTCACTTTTCTGCCTTAGTTTTCCATCTGTAATATGAGAAGAATATTTACTCTAGGGTGTTTTGAGAATAAATTGATTAGTGTCTATATAGTGCTTTGAACATATAAAGCACTGTATAAACATAAGGTATGATTGCCCTTCAACTTCCATATCTCAGACCTGGAAGCTCACAGGTCCCTCACTCGGCTTTTTTTCCCCATAGAGTGTAAAAGACTATCACCCTGACATCCTGAATGTAGCTGTTGGCTATGCTCTGCTGGCTCTTGTTGCTAGTAAGCAGAGCCCATCACCTGCCCAGAATCCTGTTTTCTGGCACTATCTACAATTCTGCCATTTTTACATACAATAAACTTCAATGTAACAGGAGGAGAAAGAAAAAGTACCAGAGTGTGTGCCAATATAAGCAAGTTATGGACAGAGCGGATTCAAAGTCCCTCTGCTGAAACAATTGTGGGAAGAGTTCTTCTTTCTGTTTTATTTTTTATTTCTGAACATGGATAGTATCACATTCCTTTCTAAACTCCAGGTCTGTCATGGTTTGCAATTGTTTTCTAAAGCTTTGAATCTCTGTAAAAACTGAAAAAGAATCTAGTTAATTGCTGCATTTACTAACAAAGATGCCATCAGTTTTCTTGGCTATATGTCAGTCAGGATTTGAAAAAGCACCAAATCCAAGCTTTGTTTAACATCAGTAGGGCCGTCCTTAGGCATAGGCAGAATAAGCAGCTGCGTAGAGCCTCACTCTCCCTGGGGGCACCACTCTGCAGGCAGCACAGACAGTGTAGAAGCAGGGCTGCTGGGTCCTAGAGAGAGCCGAATGCAGCACAGTCTGAGGAATGGGACTGGCTGCTGGGGTCTCTGGGAAGGGGAGGGGGTAAGGGTTGGGAAAGGAGCTCACCTCCCCTCTGCCCCACGGAGCACCCCCTCCTTTCTCCCTCCTCCCCAGGAGCAACCCTCTCTCTCTCCTCTCTCCCCTCCGTCAGGGCTGGGTTGAGTGAGGTGCTGGGGGGGAGGGGAGGCTGGCTGCCTGCCGAGGAATGAAAGTGAAAGTAACTCACTTCCTCCGCAGGCAGCCAGAATTGGAATGTCACACAGGGCTTGGCTGGGGTTAGCCAGATGTGTGAAAAATCAGGTAAGGGGATTGGGGTACAGTGATCAGATATCCCTATTTTATAGGGACAGTCCCAATTTTGGGGTCTTTTTCTTATATAGGCTCCTTTTACACCCCCCCCCATCCCTGTCCTGATTTTTCACACTTTCTGTCTGGTCACTCTAGGTGGGGGTAATTGGTGCCTATATAAGACAAAGCCCCAAATATCAGGACTGGCCCTATAAAATCAGTACATCTGGATCTGGCAACCCTAGCTGGGGAGCGCCTCTCCCCCGGGCTGGCAGCTGCCAGCGATCCATCTCATCCGGGGGGAGCTGCACAGGGCAGGACGAGCTGCTGTGGCTCCATGGGTGCCCAGTCCCTGAGATCAGATGCTGTGCTAACTTCACCATGGTCTGTTGGGCTGGCAGCGGTGCCCATTGGCATGTGATTGGACCTGAGGGTTTGCTGCTGCTGTTGCCACTCTGCACCCCAAGAGGTGGATTTTGGGGTCCTGCAGTTTTCCACCTATCTCCTCCTCTCCTGCAGCTGTTGGACCACCAGGCTGGGGGTGAGCCAAGCATGAAAGCAGTACTGTGTTCCCGTTTAGATTGTCATTTAACAACTTTGTTTGCCAAAAATTCTTGCTAACAATCCTGAATCCAATTTCAATATTTTTTTTAAATCAATATCTTAGCCAAAAACAGAAAATTAAGTTGTTGACAATTAGTGACAGGTTTTGTTTGAGGCAGGGAGTGGGTCAGTTTTCATCAGAGAAACAAAAAATGTTGACTGACTTTCCTATAGCCTGTTACTCCTGATAAGAGCCCTCCAACAACTGTAATATGCTCATCTCCTTACTAGTGTATAAAGCAGGGGTCGGCAACCTACGGCACACGTGTCAAAGGTGGCAGGTGAGCTGATTTTTGATGGTATGCAGCAGCAGGCTGAGCGGCTCAGCCCATCACTGCTCTGGGGTTCCGGCTGCTGCCCTATTGCCAGCTGGAATACCAGCCATCGGCCCCACTCAGCACCTACTGCTGGCCTGGGGACCCCCAAGGAACCCCAGGCTGGCAGTGGGCTGAGCAGGCCAGTTGAACCACTCAACCTGCTGTCAGCCTGGGGTTCCATTCACTCAGCCGGCAGCGGGCTGAGTGGGCTGGTGGCGGGCTGAGCAGGGCCGGTGGGGGGTTGAGTGGCTCAGTCTGCTGCCAGTCTGGGGTGCCAGCAGCACTCAGCCTACTGCTACTCCAGGATTCCGGCTGCTGGCCCCTTGCCAGTCAGGAGCTCAGCCGCCAGCCCCACTCTGCCTCCTCCCAGCCTGGGTGAGCAGAATCCCAGGCTGGTAGCGGGCTGAGGCGGGGTTGGCGGCAGGGATCCTGGCTGGCAGGAGTTGGTGGTCAGAACCCCAGACCAGCAGCGGGCTGAGCAGGACCTGGGATCCTTGTCTAGGATTCCAGCCACCAGCCCGCTGCCGGTTTGGGGTTTCATTTACTCAGCTGGCAGTGGCCTGAGCAGGACCGGTGGCCAAGACCTCAGATAATAACAATAGTTTATTTATATAATATAGACATAGAGAGAAACCTTCTACAAACATTAAAATGTATTACTGGCATGAGAAACCTTAAATTACAGTGAACTTGGCACACCACTTCTGAAAGGTTGCCGACCCCTGGTATAGAGTGACCATATGTTGTACTAAGATTCTTCTGCTTTTTTTTTTCCCTGTGAGTCAGTATAACTTTTGCCAGCCCAGAAGTTGGGCAGCCAATGTTTTACATTTTCACAATGTTTTCTCCAACTTTCATAAAGTAAATACATAGTTAATATGAGTTAAAAAGGCTAGGGACACTTCTTTATGAAGAATCTGTACAGCAGATCATGCCCATAGATGATCCAGAAAAGAAATTTGAGGTTGAATTTTTTAATGTTGTGATGGATAAAGCAGTATCTGCTGTTGATGAAAGGTTTAATACCTTGCAAGTACACCATGAACAGTTTGGATTTTTGTATGACATAACTAAATTCAACGAAATAGGAAAACAAGAGCAACTAATGACAAAGTGCAAGAATCTAGAGAGCCTCCTGAAGCACGGTGATACTTTTGATTTAAATGGACTTGAATTGTACGAAGAATTGAGTACACTGTCATCAATGTTGCCACATGCAAAATCGGTGATGGACATTGTACAGTTTATAGATACCCGCAAACTTGTTGACATATATCCTAATGTGTACATTGCCACTCGTATTCTACTGACAATTCCTGTAACAGTAGCATCAGGAGAATGGAGTTTCTCAAAACTAAAGCTCATTAAAAACTATCTCCGCTCTACAATGAGTCAGGAACGCTTGACTGGTCTTGCTATTCTTGCGATCGAACAAGACACGACTTTGTCTTTGTCATGCGATGACATTATTACTGATTTTGCAGCCAAAAAAGCCAGAAAGATTGCTTTTAATTAAAAACAAATCTTTGTTTCAATACCTCTTCATATAAATTTCCAATAAAATTTTGATAAATTAAAAAAAATATATTTGCATCATTCTGTCATATCAGAATTTTTTATATAGTGCTGCTTCTTTAGTGCTAGTCCATCAGCATTACAGTGTGCTTAATTAAGTTAAACTGGTTTTAATAATGTGAATGTGGCAAGTTTTCCAATACTATAAGCTTATGTTTGTGTTGCTAAGAGCAGATCAGGCACAGGGGCACCAGTTTAATAATCTCGCCTAGGGCACCATAAATCCTAAGGCCGGCCCTGAACATCAGTATATCATTATTATCTACTTCAGTTCAAATATTGTAAGAATATTGAAAGAAATTAATCAGTAGTGAATTATTTTAGATATTTGCTTTCCAGATGAATATGGAATATAATCAATAGTGTAACGAGAGATTTTGCTTTTAGCTGTTTTGAAAAATCTTGCAATACCTTGAAGAGAAACCCTGAAAAAATGGGTCTAAATATCATAAAAATTTCACTTCTCCCCACTGATCTAATTAAGGTGATGACAGTATCAGGACACTTTGATTTGCATAAAATAATAATTAGTTCTAAGACTAAGGCTTTAAATAAATAATAATTGGCTATAATTTAAAATTAGAAATCCAAAATGGCAAATGCAATAATCCTCTATGAGAGACCCAGAGTTAGGGTATGGAAAGTTCCAGCAACTCATAGGGAGGAGCTTAGCTATCTAAAAATAGGATGCCGTAAGAGGTGAGGAACTAGACAGGAAGTACAAATACACTAATAAAAAGGGGAGGATCTAAATGGGAAGAGGAGTTATGCTAATATCTGGAAGCTGATTGGCTGAGTCAGGCTAATAAATTATGTTAATGAGCAAACCTTGAGAGAGCAACCATTATATGAGGCTGACAGCCAGCAAGCTTATTTGTGGGGGTTTTGTGAGTATGAGCTGAGAAGGGAAAGGACAAGATCAAGCACGCCTCCGTTTCTATGACAACAACAGGAGTGACAACAGAAGATTCAGGAAAATACACAGAATATACAGACCACATAGGCATACAATGTAATAGGCATATAGAGATCCTGCATACACAAAGGCCTTAATTTTAACGTCACAATACTTAATTCAATGTAATATGCATGATCTTTACACGCACGTACAAGAGAGTATTACAATGTTACAGATTTAATGAAAATACCTGCTTAACACTAACCTTAACCTATTAACATTTATTTAAAATCTAGCATTTAATATCTAACATCCTGTCAGTAGTGAGCGGTTGGTTGCAGGATGGGTGGGGTAGATTGTGAAGCAGCTAACCACCACTACCAGAGCAGCCCTGCAGCTCCTGAATGGGTAGTCCCTGTGACCTGCACTGGCAACAATAACAACCACCATCTCCGACATTAATACCACTCTGACAACGCTGAAGAACCTTTCCTTTTGAGATGAGTCAGAAAGCTCAAAGAAGAATAGAAGTAAGTCTGATTTTTCTACTTTTTGTTAAAGAGTGCCTGGATGTGTCTGTCAGTAAAGTTGGGTGCCTGTATCTTGAGTGAGATCTACCCCACCCATCCTGCAACCAACCGCTCACTACTGACAGGATGTTAGATATTAAATCCTAGATTTTAAATAAATGTTAATAGGTTAAGGTTAGTGTTAAGCAGGTATTTTCATTAAATCTGTAACATTGTAATAGTCTCTTGTACGTGCGTGTAAAGATCATGCATATTACATTGAATTAAGTATTGTGACGTTAAAATTAAGGCCTTTGTGTATGCAGGATCTCTATATGCCTATTACATTGTATGCCTATGTGGTCTGTATATTCTGTGTATTTTTGTTGTTGTTGTTGTGCCACTTTATTATTTTAATTTTAATTCTATTGTGTTTTACTATGCCTTATGTATTCTTTCTTGCATTGTTAGATACATTGTAACTACTTATTTCTTTTAATAAATATTTATTTTCAAATAATTTCTTCTTGTGTGCATGTCAGTCCTTGAACGGAAGGCTGTATCCATTTCCTTTCAGGGGTTATCAAGATTAACTTACTCTGGGGATCCCTCTGCAAGTAGTAGACTAGCCCCCTGGAAATTCCTTTAGGGCAGGCCACAAGCTTGTTACCCTTTTGTTAAATTAGAAGCACTATTGCAGGCTAATTTCATTGGCATCTAAAATTTTGGGGTAACTATAGATGAGGGTAACACTTTCAAAAGTGACAAATTGCTTTAAGCTCCCAGATCCTATTTTCAAAAGTGATGTAGGCACTTAGGGCCACATTTTTAAAGTTATTTGGACACCTAAAGTTGCAGTGAGACATCTAGGGTGAATTTTAGGAGCACTTAACCTACTTAGATATTTTTGAAAATCCCACTAATCCACCTCCTGAGGCACCTAAACACTTCTGAAAATTTGGCCCTTAGGAACCTACATCCTATTAATGTTCAATGAGACTTAGGAGTCTAAATGGATGAGGCCTGGTCTACGCTTGCAAGTTTTTCCAGTGTAGCCATGTTGGTTTGGAGTGTGAAAAAAATCATGCCATTAACCAACATAGCTATGCTGGCAAAAAGTCCTATTTTAGATGCAGTTATACAGGCCAAAAATTTAAAAGAGCCCTTAAAGGGACAACAGCCCTTTGCTTCCAGATAGCTGGACAAAGAGTTTCCCTTTCTTTACTTCTGACTATCTGATGAACTAGTTTTAAGAGAACCCTCCAGCAAAATCAGTACGTTAGTAAGATATAAAATCATTTGTCATGCCTAAAATCTTTGGAAACATTTTCTAAAGTTGGTGGAATTTCATAAACATGTGTATTGTTATGGAGATCACACACAGTAAATTAGTGTTCCCTTTTTCTAAAAGCAATGAACATTGTTATAAACACACTAAACCACTGTGTCTGATTAATTTAAAATAATGTCTGTTTCAGTGACTTAAATATGTAGTAATCTGGAATGATTACTTAATGAAGGTTTAAGAGTACATTTAAAATATAAAATCAGCTTAGAAATACTGATTAAGAAAATGTAAAACAGAAGAGCTGCATCATGTATTCCATAATATTTAATGTTGTATTCAGCAAGACACCTTACTCACCCTTACAACAAAGTTTTTGCAAATAACTACCTGATAAACTTCAGGGCATATCAAAAAACCCGTGACCGACATTTTTTATTCTCAAGTTTATTGCTTTTAATTAGGTATGTTCTGCACGTTCATTCTGCGTGAGGGAGAGGGTACAGGGGTCTCGGCGGGGAACTGTGACTCTGCCACCGTGAGGTGGGCCGTGCATCTTGTTATTCTTTCTGCCTTGTCCCTCCACCCACCATCCCCCCGCAGGCTGCAAGCTCAAGCTTCTGTGGGGCACAGGGGCACCAGTTTAATACTACTGCATAGGGCCCCATAAATCCTAAGGATGGCCCTGGGGGGGCCAAAAAGTGGTGCCCTGGCTCGACAGGGAGGAGCCGCCCTCCAGAGGCACCGGAGAGCCAGAGCATCGGCTTGTGGGGCGGTGAGTGCCCAGCCATGGAGGAGCCGGTGCGGCGCAGGGGCGCAGCAGTCCTGCAAAGGCAGCAGTGCTGCTAGTGAAGAACAGCTGTGCCTCCCACCCCTCCTGCCCAGGCTGCGACCTAGCACCCCCCCCGGGGCTCCTGCAGGCTGCAGTAGCTGCATGCAGGCGCCAGCCCCCATGTGTCCCCCTGCTCCCCACTCACCGCGCTTGGGCTCTGTGGCTCCCAGTCATGTGAGCTGCTGCTGGGGCGCAGGGTCTAGGTGTAGTGGGATCTGGATGCATAGAGGCTTGTGCAGGGACAATGGGACTATGCAGGGGCTTCTGGGACAGGGTGGTTGGGGATCAGCTGAGGGGTCTGGTTGTGGGGGTCTCAGTGAGGGAGTCTGGGTGCTGGGGGATTGGGTTGGTGGAATGGGAGTTTGGGTGAAGCTAGTTTGGGGTCAGTGGTATGGGGGTCTGGATGTGGGGGCTCAGGGTGGTGCAGAGGGTGGGGCATCAGGGTGGGTCTTTGAGTGAAGAGAGCTCAGGGGGGTGGTCTGGGTGAAAGGGTGAGGGTCCAGAGGCAGGGGGGCTGGGTTCAGGGGGGCTCCAGAGGCAGGAAGGCTCCTGATGCAGAGGTGGGGTTCAGGTAGGGAGGCCTAGGGAGTTCTGGATGTACCGGGTGAGGCTTGGCAGGGGTGTCTAGGTATGGGAGTTCCGGATGCACGAGAGTTGGGTGGATGAGGAAGCAGCTCCCCATACAGAGAACCCTCCCCCCACAGCTGAGGAGCGATGGGGTAGGAAGTAGGGGAGGATGCTGAGCTTCCTGCTGCTGGGGGAGGTTTCTGAGGGTGGGTCTGACACAGCACCAGTCTCTCCTTGCAGGGAAGAGGAAGTTCCATCCTCTCCTGCCTCCAGCCCAGCTGGGACTAGCAGCTAATCCCAGCTCAGGGTAGTAGCCACTGGCTTGGGTATCCCTAGCCCCATGGTAATTTACCTCTCCACCGGCTGCTCCAGGTGCCTGAAACAATGTACCTGTGCTGCTAGGGAGTTGTACATGACTGCTCGTGCAGCTTCCCTTTGCTTCCCTGTCAAAAAGTCATTTTTCTGGGGAAGCAAAGAAATCTACAGGGACATGAATTCTGCGCAAGTGCGGTGGTGCAGAATTCCCCCAGGAGTGTCATCCAGAAACACAGCACAAGTTCGAAATATAAATATACTGTACATATTTATAATTCACAGTACAAAGATTATATATATACACATATATATATATTTTCTTTGTACTGTGAATTATAAATATGTACAGTATATTTATATTTCCATATAACCATAATTATCATCTATCTACTCTATGGGCAGTTGGCTTATGTGTGCATTCGGTGCAAGGAGTTCCCTGGCCCTCAGAGACTGTGTATGGACTTTGGAGACCAGAGTGGCTGAACTGGAGGAGCTGAGGGAGACAGAGGGGTACACAGATGAGACTTTCCAGGACACAGTAGAATGGTCCCACCCCTGGTCTGACAGACTCTGTGCTGTTGAGGAGGATGAAAGTCCCAGGGAAGGAGAGCATCTAACTGGAGCAGAGGGAAACAATCTCATAGTTGGGACCCTCCTTCCAGGTGATGTTGTGGTATCCTCTTGCACTGAGGATACCTCTCAGGTGGAGGGAACTCCAGCTATTAGAAAGAGACAGGTATTAGCAATGGATGATTTGATAATTAGAAACATAGATAGCTGAGTTTGCGATGACCAGGAGAACCGCATGGTGACTTGCCTGCCTGGTGCGAAGGTTGCGGATCTCTCGAGACATCTAGATAGACTTCTGTGTAGTGCTGGAGAGAAGCCAGTGGTCGTGGTACATGTAGGTACCAATGACACAGCGAAGGACAGGAAAGAGGTCCTGAAGGTCAAATTTAGGCTGCTAGATAGGAGACTGAAGTCCAGGATCTCTATGGTAGCATTCTCTGAGATACTCCCAGTTCCACATGCAGGGCCAGCTACACAGGCAGAACTGCAGAGTCTCAATGCATGGATGAGACAATGGTGTAGGGAGGAGGGGTTTAGATTTATTAGGAACTAGGGTAATTTTTGGGAAAGCGGGAGCCTATACAGAAAGGATGGGCTCCACCTAAACCAAAATGGAACCAGACTGCTGGCACTTAACATTAAAAAGGTCATACAGCAGTTTTTAAACAAAGGGCTGAGGGAAAGCTGACAGATATGGAAGAGCATGTGGCTTGAACAGAGACATCCCTTAGGGGATAATTTATTAATGGAGATTTTCTATGTCATAGTAAGGAGGAGATGGAAAATGATAAAATACAGGCAGGGTCTGATCAGAAACAGACAAATAAAAGAAAGAGAGTCCCATTCAATTACATTGTTTAATGGCAGACAGCTAGAAGGAGACAAGTTATTAAAGTGCTTATATACCAGTTCTAGTAGTCTAAATAATAAAATGGGTGAACTAGAGTGCCTCATATTATATGAGGATATTGATATAATAGACATCACAGAAACTTGGTGGAATGAGGATATCAATGGGATACAATAGTATCAGGGTACAAAATATATAGGAAGGACAAAACAGGTCATGCTGGTAGGGGAGTGGCATTATATGTGAAAGAAAGCATAGAATCAAATGAAGAAAAATCATAAATGAATCAAACTGCACCATAGAAACTCTATGGATAGAAATTCCATGCTCTAATAATAAGAATATAGCGGTGGTGATATATTACCGACCACCTGACCAGGATGGTCAGAGTGACTGTGAAATGCTCAGGGAGATTAGAAGGGCTATTAAAATAAAAAACTCAATAATAATAATAATGGGGGATTTCCCCATATTGACTGGGTACATGTCACCTCAGGACGGGATGCAGAGATAAAATTTCTCAACATCTTAAATGACTGCTTCTTGGATCAGCCGGTCATGGAACCCACCAGCGGAGAGGCAATTCTTGATTTAGTACTAAGTGAAGAACAGGATATGGTCCAAGACGTGAATATAGTTGGACCACTTGGTAATAGTGACCATAATATAATTAAATTTAATATCCCTGTGGCTGGAAAAACACCACAGCAGTCCAACACTGTAGCATTTAATTTCAGAAAGGGGAACTACACAAAAATGAGGAGGCTAGTTAAACAGAAATTA
Source organism: Gopherus evgoodei (assembly GCF_007399415.2). Classification (NCBI taxonomy): domain Eukaryota; kingdom Metazoa; phylum Chordata; order Testudines; family Testudinidae; genus Gopherus; species Gopherus evgoodei. The sequence goes on along the minus strand of NC_044324.1, from coordinate 199,900,014 downwards.
AAGGGTACAGTGCCAAAAGTGAAATCTCTGCAAGCTCCATGGAAACTTTTTAAAGACACCATAATAGAGGTTCAACTTAAAAAAACATAGTAAGAGAACCAAAAAAGAGCCACCCTGGCTAAACAACAAAGTAAAAGAAGCAGTGAGAAGCAAAAAGGCATCCTTTAAAAAGTTGAAGTTAAATCCTAGTGAGGAAAATAGAAAGGAGCATAAACACTGGCTAATGAAGTGTAAAAATACAATTAGGAAGGCCAAAAAACAACTTGAGGAACAGTTAGCCAAAGACTCAAAAAGTAATAGCAATTTTTTTTAAATTACATCAGAAGCAGGAAGCCTGCTAAACAACCAGTGGGACCATTGGATGATTGAGGTCCTAAAGGAGCACTCAAGGACAATAAGGCCATTGCCGAGAAACTAAATGATTTCTTTGCATCAGTCTTCACAGCTGAGGATGTGAGGGAGATTCCTAAACGTGAACCATTCTTTTTAGGTGACAGATCTGAGGAACTGTCCCAGATTGAGGTGTCATTAGAAGAGATTTTGGAACAAATTGATAAATTAAATAGCAATAAGTCACCAGAACCAGATGGTATTCACCCAAGAGTTCTGAAGGAAATCAAATGTGAAATTGCAGAACTACTAACTATAGTCTGTAACTTATTATTAAAATCAGCTTCTGTACCAAATGATTGGAGGATAGCTAATGTGATGCCAATTTTTTAAAAGGGCTCCAGAGGTGATCCTGGCAATTACAGGCCTGTAAGCCTGACTTCAGTACCAGGCAAACTGGTTGAAACTATAATAAAGAACAATATTGTCAGACATATGGATGAACATAATTTGTTGAGGAAGAGTCAACATGGTTTTTGTAAAGAGAAATCATGCCTCACCAATCGACTAGAATTCTTTTACAGGGTCAACAAGCATGTGGACCCAGGGAATCCAGTGGATATAGTGTACTTAGATCTTCAGAAAGCCTTTGGCAAGGTCCCTCACCAAAGGCTCTTATGGAAAGTAAGGTGCCACAGGTTAAGAGGGAAGTTGCTCTCATGGATTGGTAACAGGTTAAAAGATAGGAAACAAAGGGTAGGTATAAATGATCAGTTTTCAGAATGGAGAGAGGTAAATAGTGGTGTCCTCCAGGGGTCTGTTCTGGGACCAGTCCTATTCAAAATATTCATAAATGATCTGGAAAAAGGGATAAGCAGTGAGGTGGCAACATTTGCAGATGATACAAAATTACTAAAGATAGGTAAGACCCAGGCAGACTTCAAAGAGCTATAAAAGGGTCTCTCAGAACTTGGTGACTGGGCAACAAAATGGAAGGTGAAATTTAATGTTGATAAATGCAAAGTAATGCACATTGAAAAGCATAATCCCAACTATTCATATAAAATGATGGGGTCTAAATTAGCTGTTACTACTCAAGAAAGATCTTGGAGTCATTGTGGATAGTTCTCTGAAAACATCCACTCAATGTGCAGTGGCAATCAAAAAAGTGAACAGAATGCTGGGAGTAATTAAGAAAGGGATAGATAATAGGACAGAAAATATCATGCTGTGTCTGTATAAATCCATGGAACACCCACATCTTGAATACTGTATGCAGATGTGGTCGCCCCATCTCAAAAAAGATATATTGGAATTGGAAGAGGTTCAGAAAAGGGCAACAAAACTGATTAGAGGTATGGAACATCTTCGTATGAGGAGAGATTAATAAAACTGGGACTTTTCAGCTTGGAAAAGAGATGACTAAGGGGGGATATGGTTGAGGTCTACAAAATCATGACCAGTGTAGAGAAAGTAGATAAGGAAGTATTGTTTACTCCTTCTCATAACACAAGAACTGGGGGTCACTAAATGAAATTAATAGGCAGCAAGTTTAAAACAAATAAAAGGAAGCATTTCTTCACACAATGCGCAGTCAACCTGTGGAACTCCTTGCCAGAAGATGTTGTGAAGGCCAAGACCATAACAGTGTTCAAAAAAGAACTATATAAATTCTAGAGGATAGGTCCATCAATGGCTATTAGCCAGGATGGGCAGGAATGATGTCTCTATCCTCTGTTTGCCAGGAGCTGGGAATGAGTGACAGGGGATGGATCACTTGAGGATTACCTCTTCTGTTCATTCCCTCTGGGGCACCTGGCACTGGCCACTGTTGGAAGACAGGATTCTGGGCTAGATGGATCTTTGGTCTGACCCAGTAGGGCCATTCTTATGTTCATATTTAGCCAATCATAACTTTTGTACTGATACCTTCCATGGCATATCTTGTAAGATTCATTGCAGTTTTGCAATATTAGTATCAATAATATTATAAATGATCATCCGTATTCCATACAGCATCATATATTGATCTGTTATTACAGCAGAGTTTCTCAAGAAAGTGTTGCATGAGTGTGCATTGGATGAAGCTGGGGTATGTATTGCTTTTCAGTGGCTGTTGGTGTGACACTGCACTCCATATGTTTTATGGAAATATGCTTATGAGTGGAAATATGATGTAACTGAAATATACTTTATGCAAAAGGTGTCTTGTAAGGTATTATGACAAAGGTTATAACCTACTGAATATATTCTTCCTATTTCTATGCATGCATAATTCTTGTTTCTGACGCTAGAAATATGAAGTATAACTCTGAGGTCCTACTGTAATTATGCAAAGTGTAGGTCATTAATGGTGGTTTAGAATCTTGATGGCTCCCATTGACTAGGACAATTGGTTGCAAATGGTTTATTTACCTGCAAACCTTCCTGTGTATGTGTGGGCCAAGCCAGGAAGAATGGAGACTAGGGGTTTTATAGTGACATGTAACCATGCCACATGGTACTGGAATCCATCTTAATCCTTGTACTTTTCCATTGATGGGGCAGGGGTGGGGACAAGCACAGACAAAAGATTCCCACCTTGTGCCAAAGCTATAGAAGGGTGTGGAGCATAACAAAAGGAGCTGCCAGTCATGAGAAAACCCCTGCTTACCACCCAAGATGTCCACAGGAACTAACGAGGACTGTACCAGGGGAAAGAATTGGGCCCAGATTAGGACAGAGTCTAGTCTGTGAAAGAAGCTTATTGGAACATCATTGAGGGCGATATATTACCTGTAATCAGTTTCTTAATGTATTAGGCTTAGACTTGCATGTTGTGTTTTATTTTGCTCTGTGACTTACTTTGTTCTGGCAGTTATTACTTGAAACCACTTAAATCCTACTTTTTATACTTAATAAAAATCACTTTTGTTCACTAATAAACACAGAGTAAGTGATTAATACCTGGGAGAGCACACAGCTGTGCACATCTCTCTATCAGTGATATAGAGGGAGAACAATGGTTACAAACTGACCCTGTGTAAGCTTTATACAAAGTAAAACAGATTTATTTAACAAAACATAATAAGAACATAACATAAGAACGGCCGTACCAGGTCAGACCAAAGGTCCCTCAAGCCCAGTATCCTGTCTACCGACAGTGGCCAGTGCTAGGTACCCCAGAGGGAGTGAACCTAACAGGCAATGATCAAGTGATCTGTCTGCTGCCATCCATCTCCATCCTCTGACAAACAGAGGCTAGGGACACCATTCCTTACCCATCTTGGCTAATAGCCATTTATGAACTTCACCACCATGAATTTATTCAGTTCTCTTTTAAACGCTGTTATAGTCCTAGCCTTCACAACCTCCTCAGGTAAGGAGTTCCACAAGTTGACTATGTGCTGCGTGAAGAACTTCCTTTTATTTGTTTTAAACCTGCTGCCTATTAATTTCATTTGGTGACGCCTAGTTCTTGTATTATGGGAATAAGTAAATAACTTTTCCTTATCCACTTTCTCCATATCACTCATGATTTTGTATACCTCTATCATATCCTCCCTTAGTCTCCTCTTTTCCAAGCTGAAGAGTCCTAGCCTCTTTAATCTTTCCTCATATGGAATCCTCTCCAACCCCCTAATCATTTTAGTTGCCCCTTTCTGAATCTTTTCTAGTGCCAGTATATCTTTTTTGAAATGGGAGGAACCACATCTGTACACAGTATTCAAGATGTGAGCGTACCATTGATTTATATAAGGGCAATAATATATTCTCAGTCTTATCCTCTATCCCCTTTTTAATGATTCCTAACATCCTGTTTGCTTTTTTGACCGCCTCTGCACACTGCATGGACATCTTCAGAGAACTATCCACAATGACTCCAAGATCTTTTTCCTGACTCGTTGTAGCTAAATTAGCCCCCATCATATTGTATGTATAGTTGGGGTTATTTTTTCCAATGTGCATTACTTTACATTTATCCACATTAAATTTCATTTGCCATTTTGTTGCCCAATCACTTAGTTTTGTGAAATCTTTTTGAAGTTCTTCACAGTCTGCTTTGGTCTTAACTATCTTGAGCAGTTTAGTATCATCTGCAAACTTTGCCACCTCACTGTTTACCCGTTTCTCCAGATCATTTATGAATAAGTTGAATAGGATTGGTCCGAGGACTGACCCTTGGGGAACACCACTAGTTATCCTCTCCATTCTGAGAATTTACCATTAATTCCTACCCTTTGTTCCCTGTCTTTTAACCAGTTCTGAGTCCATGAAAGGACCTTCCTTTTTAACACATGACAACTTAATTTACATAAGAGCCTTTGGTGAGGGATCTTGTCAAAGGCTTTCTGAAAATGTAAGTACACTATGTCCACTGGATCCCCCTTGTCCACATGTTTGTTGACCCCTTCAAAGAACTCTAATAGATTAGTAAGACATGATTTCCCTTTACAGAAACCATGTTGACTATTGTTCAACAGTTTATGTTTTTCTATGTGTCTGACAATTTTATTCTTTACTATTGTTGTGACTAATTTGCCCGGTACCAACGTTAGACTCTGTAATTGCCGGTAATTTGGGGTTTGGATCCCATTGGGAGCTGAGTGTCTGGGTGCTGGAGACAGGTAGCCTACGGAGCTGTTTTTAGTTAGTCTGCAGCTTTGAGGGCATGGCCCAGACCCTGGGTCTGTGTTGCAGCAGGCTAGCGCGTCTGGCTCAACAAGGCAGGGTTCTGGAATCCCAAGCTGGCAGGGAAAACAGGCTCAGAGGTAATTTCAACACATCAAGTGACAGTCCAAGGGGGATCTCTGTGACCAAACCAGTTACAGTTGGAAATGGAAGTGAATACCTAACAGAGGGCTGGAATGAGTTACTAACAGCTTTGTAGGTGATGTTAAAGAGTCAAAGAATATTTGAAACTTTTTAAATACATTTTCATTCTTTCCAGCTGTCACTAAACATAATTGTTGTTTGCATTAATAGTATATTGTATATGTTTTGTGCATTCTATAGACACAAAGTGACTATACTCTTTTAATCTTATTTCCTAAAAAGGAAAAGTTAAGTTGCTGTTGCTTCCAGTCTTTTAATGGTGCAATATCAAGAACAGAATTCACATGAGCCTAGTATTAGAAATTTGGGCTCCAATCCTGCAAAACCTGAAGCAGATGCTTATTTTTATGTATGTGAGTAGTCCCACTGAACTCAATGAGACTACTCATGTGTGCAAATGTTTTTAGAAATGTGGACTTTGAAGACACAATTTAGCCCCTCTTAAGGATTTCATAAACCCACCCATAGCAGCTACAATCTGTGGGCAGGGAGAAACAACCACATGACTTGGCTTCTTCTAAATGTAATCACTGTAAAATATTGTTGTAACAGTGTTCAGCTTTAGACAATCTGTTTATAATAGAATCACCTACAATGGACTAACGGCTGCTTATTTTAATGAGAGATAATGATAAAGATGTAAAAATCACCTTTCAAATAATGGGCCATTCATCTGCAATAGAGCAGACATGACTCAGGAAAAGATGGTGAAGTTTCTTACTTTGCCACCTAAATGCATTCTTGTACCAAACCATAATCATACCAGTGAATCCTGAATTTGGAAGAAGATAACAATCCCTTTCTCACAAGTTTATGGATTGTTTATCTTCTGATATGCCTTCTGCATGACTTCTCAAAGGATAAGAAGCATGCTGGCATTGAAGAAAAATTAGTAGTTAGGACATTTTTCCCAGACAGTAATTCTGATTTTTGGAAATGCATCCCTAAGACAGAAACATCCTGTCGAGACAATGCAGAAAAACGTTTGCAAACGAGTAAAATAAAAAGTAGTATCATGACAAATCTTAGAATAATCTGTATTACATTTCTTATAAAATCTCCTCCAGATTTTAATTCATGTTAATGCCAGATGTCAAATGAAGTTAGGATAATGCACAATAGTTTATATTAATTTAGTCATGCATGAATCTCAATGGTGGCATGATCAGGCCTTTGTGCTCATACTACTGTTCATTCATGCTCACGCTAAATAATAATCTATTTTGTACAAGTGAGCAATAATTCCACTGTCCAAAGAGCAATTAACGGATGTAAAACTAAATATCTATTCACATGTGTATAATATCAGAGGGTAGCCGTGTTAGTCTGGATCTGTAAAAGCAGCAAAGAATCCTGTGGCACCTTATAGACTAACAGACGTTTTGGAGCATGAGCTTTCGTGGGTGAATACCCACTTCCTCAGATGCATGACATTTTAATATTGTAATAATGTGTATAATATTTTGTTGTATTCTGAACACACACAAACATACAGCAAATGTTTTCTCTGGAAAATGTCTGTGCTATGTAATAATATGTATCATAGTTTTCATATAGCACTTTTTATATAGGGATCTCAGTGATTTTCAAATGAGGCTAAAGCCATGTCTATACCAGGAGCATTTTGCTGTTAAAGGAATACCAATATACTATACCAGCAAAATGCTGCAAGCATGGATGCAGCTTATATCAGCAAAGCTATGCTCTTGCTGGCATAGCTTATTCCAGCCCTCCTGAGTGAAATCAACTATATTGGCAAAAGTGCAGTTTTGCTAGTATAACTAGGGAATCTACACTAGTAACTTTTGCCAGCATAAGTATGTTGGTCAAGTATCACACTTCTTTTCAAGGCTGAATCCCCACTCTGTCACTTCTAGTGCAGTTTGTGAGGGCCCGCAAGGATTTAAAAAATTAATACTGGCCACTCCAGGCTTGTATTACATTCTCAAGGTTACAGCTTTTCTCTGACCTTGGCTTGGTAAACACTGCCACCACCCAAATGCAAAAAACCCCCTTTGAACTCTGGAAGGAGCACTTGGGAATTCCTCCCTGTGGGATACCCTCAAGCCCTTTCACCCCCACTCCAGGGAAGAGCTGAGAAAGAAAACAAAAGAAATTAGTTGTGCTACCAGATAACCAAACAAGCACAAACCTCTTAGGATACCAAAAATCCAATCCTGTTCTTAAAAAAGGTAAATTTTATTAAAAACAAAAAGGAAAAAATTACATCTGGAACTTAGGCTTTTTGATAGATCTTAAAAGAAACAATTACAAAAATTAAGCACCCAAAACAGCTTTTTTGGGGGTTCAGCTTAAGGTTTACAATCAAACAAAGGCATCAGGGGTTAGCACAGAGGAGATCCGCAAACCAAAATAAAAAATAAACCTAATAGCATCTAATTAAACATTCCCTATCCAAATAATTTCTTCTAGGTATGGAAGATACTTTTTCATACCGGGTTCAAACCTTACACAGCATTTTTGCTTGCAGCCCAGAGAACAATGGAAAAACAAAGGGAAAGCTTAAAAAAGTTCTAGCCTTCCCATTGGCTCTTTTGGTCAGGTGCCCACTCCCTTTTCTTTACCTGGGGACTTTTAACCCTTTACAGGTAAGCAAGCAGCCACCAAGAGGATCTTTATAGCTAACTGGATGGCTGGGTGTTCATAAAAGGGAGCTCTCCCACCACTTTATTTATCACACCTCTTCACACCCCTGACCAACATAGTTATGCTGGCAGAAATCAGTAGTGTAGACATGACCTGAGTATAATTATCTCTGTTTTACAGGTGGAAAAAAGGAGGAACAGAGAGATGAAGTGACATGCCCAAGTCACACAGCAGCTTAGTGACAACTGGAACACCACCCATGGCTCTTGATACAAAGGGCAGTGCCATGATTGCTAGACCATGCTACTGTACCATTTGCCAATGACAATTTTAAGAAATGAATGAATAATAAAAATTACTAGGAGCTTGGTATTCTAATTTCTATAAATATATAATGTCTTCAAGTTTACACAGGGAAAAAATAACTCAAAAGATGCAAATGTTTTCCTTTAAAGCTTGAGTTTAATCTGCAATCAGACACTTAGCTTACTCAAAAAAGCATAGGATATGAACTCTTCTGACCGATAATAAAATAAAATAGGTATATTATTTTAGTCCCAGGTTGTATCTACATTAGGCTCTGCCAAAAATATCCCACCATTGCTACTACTGGTCAGTGGCAGCAGTAGTATAGATAGGGTCTAAGGAAGCCACTGGCATTTTAACCATAGAGTCTTCTAACCATGTTTAGAGCAGTCTAGATGACCTGGGGATTAAAACATCAACAACTACCAGCACCTTATTTAGACTTGGGCTCCAACTGTTGTTGCCACCAGCAGTACTGAATCAGCAATAGCAATAGTACAAAGAGTCTCATGGTAAGGTTTCCTCTTAATATTAAATATTTGTGTTTATCTCCACAATCAGTTTGCATTTGTCCAAACAATCTCATATTTATTTATTTTTTACCCATAGAGACCTGTTCCTGAGAGGTGCTGAGCTTCTGCTGTTCTTATCAGCATCGTTGTGATATTTAGAAATTCTGAAGCTCAGGGCAAGATTAGTTCATTAAACAGATGTGAAGTCTCTGGTCTCACTATCTGGTATCTTTTATGATTTTCAGCTATAAGGGTATAAGCTATACCATCATATGCACTTTTAGATTGGTAAAACTGCATTCACGGTAGGAAGTTGTATTGCTTGAACTACACTAGAACCTCAGAGTTATGAACACTAGAATTACAAACTGACCAGTCAACCACACACCTCATTTGGAATTGGAAGTACGCAATCAGGCAGCAGCAGAGACAAGACCAAAAAAAAAAAAAAAAGCAAATACAGTACAGTACTATGTCAAATGTAAACTACGAACAAAATAAAGGGAAAGCAACATTTTTCTTCTGCATAGTTAAGTTTCAAAGCCGTATTAAATCAATGATTAGTTGTAAACTTTTGAAAGAATAATGTTTTGTTCAGCATTACGAACATTTCAGAGTTATGAACAACCTCCATTCCCGAGGTGTTCATAACTCTGAGGTTCTACTGTACATTGGTTTCTAAATCAGATAAGTTACAGCTACACAAAAACTCTGAGTGTATGAGCCCTAAGAGACAAAGAAGATTCTTTCTGCTCAGAAGTCATTTTCCTTTGTGAAAATACGTTAATAATTTCTTTAGAAATTAGGATTACTTGAGGCGTCATGGGGAGATCCACCCTATTCATAGAAAAATGCTTCTATCTTGGCTAAAAAAAAACAAGGAGTCCTTATGGCACCTTTGAGACTGGCTGAGATACAATTTAATGGTAGTAGTGACACTTGTTGTACCTCTTGGTAATCGGCAAAACCTCTTATTATTTACCTAATAATTTGGGAAAAAAATATTTAACAAAATGTAACTTTAAAATGCATTACATGGAGTGGTTTAAACTTAATGTGATAAATGAAAGGGGGGGCTCCCTTTTATGGACACCCAGTAAGCCAGTTAGCTATAAAATCCCTGTTAGTAGCTGTTCACTACTTGCTTTACCTGTAAAGGGTTAAAAAATACAAGCCCATAGGTAAAAGGAAGGAAGTGGGCACCTGACCTAAAGAGCCAATGGGAGGGCTAACACTTTTGAAAATAGGGAAAAAAATCTTTCCCTTTATCTGTCTGTGTTTGTTCTCCGAGAGAGCAGAGACAGAGCTGGAGCTATGCTGTAAAAAGCTCTAAACCAGGTATGAAAATCACCAGATCATACCTAGAAACTACTCAGTTTGAAACCCCAGATATGTAAGTAGATCAAGAAATGTCTACAAAGATGTGACTAGGTTTCTCTCTTTATGGCTTGTGGACTCATCTGTGCTAACCCCAAATGCTCTTGTTTTGCTTGTAACCATTAAGCTGGACCTCAAGAAAACCATTCTTGATGCTTAATTATTATATTTGCTCTTTTTAAATCTAGCAATAGCCTAAATTCCAGATGTATTTTCTTTCTTTTTGTTATTAATAAAATTTACCTTTTTTAAGAACGGGATTTGGTTTTTTGTGTCCTAAGAGGTTTGTGTCTATGTTGTTGTCATAAACAGATGGTTAAGAGTTAATGTCTCTTTTACCTGTAAAGGGTTAAGAAGCTCAGTAAACCTGGCTGACACCTGGCCAGAGGACCAATAGGGGGACAGGATACTTTCAAATCTTGGTGGAGGGAAGTCTTTGTATGTGCTTTTTGTTTGGTTCGTTGTTCGCTCTCGGGAGTGAGAGGAACGGGACATCATCCCAGGTTCTAAAATCTTTCTGAATCAGTCTCTCATGTTTCAAAATAGTAAGTAATAGCCAGGCAAGGCAGATTAGTCTTATGTATGTTTTCTTAATTTGTAAATGTGTCTTTTTGTTGGAAGGATTTTTACCTCTGTTTGCTGTAACTTTGAATCTCAGGCTGGGGAGGGGGGGGAGTCCTTCTAGTCTATATGAATCTGAGTACCCTGTAAAGCATTTTCCATCCTGATTTTACAGAGATAAATTTTACCTTTTCCTTCTTTAATTAAAAGCTTTCTTTTTAAGAACCTGATTGATTTTTCCTTGTTTTAGAATCCAAGGGATTGAGTCTAAACTCACCGGGGATTGGTGGGGGGAAAAAGAGGGAGATGGTTTGTCATAACCTATTCCCAGATTTGGACCTTAGCGTCCAAAATATGGGGGTTAGCATGAAAACCTCCAAGCTTAGTTACCAGCTTGGACCTGGTAAAGCTGTCACCACCCAAAAAATTAGAGTGTTTTGGGGCACTCGGGTCCCCCCAAAAACCTTCCCTGGGGACCCCAAGACCAAAATTCCTTGAATCTTACAACAAAGGGGAATAAACCATTTCCCTTCCCTTCTCCCTTCCAGGTGTTCCCTCCCTGGGTTCCTGGAGAGATACACAGAAGCAAGCTCCGTGAATCTAAACAGAGGGATTCCACCCTCTCTATTTCCAGTCCTGGAAAACACAAGTACTTCCCTCTTCACCCAGAGCGAATGCAAAGTCAGGCTAGTAAATCTAACACACACAGATTTCCCCGACTTCTTCCTCCCACCAATTCCCTGGTGAGCTGCAACTCAATTCCCTGGAGTCCCCCACTAAAAAAAAAACGCCAACAGGTCTTAAAAAGAAAGAAAAATACATAAAAATGGTCTCTCTGTATTAAGGTGACAAAAACAGGGTCAATTGCTTAAAAGAAATATGAATAAACAGCCTTATTCAAAAAGAATACAATTCAAAACACTCCAGCAACTACACACATGTAAATACAAAAGAAAAAAAACAATAACCCTTATTGTTTTATGATCTTTGTACTCACAACTTGGAAACAGAAGATTAGAAAGCAGGAGACAGAAAAATCCTTCCCATAGCCGAGAGGGAGTACAGGCACAAGACAAGAACAAAGGACTCACACACAAACTTCCCTCCACTCAGATTTGAAAAAATCTTGTTTCCTGATTGGTCCTCTGGTCAGGTGTTTCAGGTTACTCCTTTCCAGGTGAAAGAGACATTAACCCTTAGCTATCTGTTTATGACATGGTTAAACTCTCCTTGTTTTAAGACTCAAGGGGTTTGAGTCTTGGGTTCCCCACGGAAGGTTTTGGGGGAACAGAAGTGTGCCAGACACAGACTTCTGGCTGGTGGCAGCGTACCAAATTTAAGCTAGGAATTAAGCTTAGAAGGGTCCATGCAGGTCCCCCACATTTTTACTCTCAAGTTCAAAGTGGGGGAAAAAACCTTGACAGTTGTTTAATTAGCTGGTGGCAACAGCTGATTTCCTTTGTTTCTTTCTCAGCTTTGGGGGGGGAGGGGAGGGAGAAAGGACTTGAAGGTACCCCACAGGGAGGAATTCCCAAGTGCACCTTCCTGGGTCAAAAGGGTTTTTTTGCACTTGGGTAGCGGGAGCATCTACCCATCCAAGGTCAGAGAGAAGCTATAACCTTGGGAGTTTAATACCAGCCTGGAGTGGCGAGTATTAATTTTTAGAATCCTTGCTGGCACCCACCTTCTGCTCTCGAACTACCAAAGTAGGGAATCAGACTTGACACTTAAAAATCCTGTAACACTTAAGGTATGATTAGACAGGAAGGAAAAAACCTCTTTCACCCCAAATGATAAATCAGGGAAATAACCTCATTAGTAATAAGCCCCATGCACATATAATTCTTCTCACTCCAGCATCCCTTTAAAAGAACAGTGAAAGTTAACAGTAGTCTGATTTTTCTGTGGGGTGTCTGTGTTTGGGGGCATATTGGGGATTTTGCAGAGACATCAGCTCCCTCCCAGAGCCTGCACCCCGCAACCCCTCCCACAGTCCTGCCCCAGCCCGGAGCCCCATCCTGCATCCCAAACTCCCTTCTGGAGCTTGCAACCCACATCCCCTCCTGCACCCCAACCCCCTGCCCCAGCCCTGAGCCACTTCCCACACCCCAAATCCCTCATCCCTGGCCCCACCCCCAGCCCAGAGCCCAAAGCCCCTCCCACACCCCTACTCGGAGCCCCCTCCCATACTCCAAATCCCTCGGCTCCACCTCAGAGCCCCCACCCCCTCTGCCTCAGGCCAGTGAAAATGAGCAAATGAGTGGGGTAGGGCGAGTGAGTGATGCAAGATGGAAGGAGGGGGATGGAGTGAACCCAGGGCCGGTGCAAGGATATTTTGCGCCCTAGGCAAAACTTCCATCTTGCGCCCCCCTCCCCAAAAATCACATACATTATACACAATACACAGTCACAGAGTAACATGTTATAATTTAGAAATTATGTTTCCGTGCTTTAAGTTTAGCAAATTTAGAAACAAGTTCCTCCAAGTCAATGCTGTGAGCAATGTCATGTTCTAGTGACAAGGTAGATAGCCCAACAAGTCTTTGTTGCAACATTGATGTTTGCATGTATGTTTTTATCAACTTGAGCTTCGAGAAGCTTCGCTCACCACTGGCCACAGAAACTGGGAGAGTCAAGAGGATGCGAAGAGCAATAACTGTGTTAGGGACATTATCTGTCAGCTGGGGGTCAAGGCTGTGGGGAGGATGGGGTCAGGGGGTTTCCAGCTCAGAGAGACTGGGCTCGGAGCTGGGGGTCAGGGCTGTGGAGGGGATGGGGTCGAGGGGGTTTCCAACTCAGAAGGACTGGGCTCAGAGCTGGCGGTCAGGACTGTAGGGGGGATGGGGTCGGGGGGCCTGGGGGCACTGGGGCAGCTCAGCTCTGCAGGCTGCTGTTCTCTCCAGCCATCGGGGCACAAGGGGAACAGCAGCAGGGACCAGCCAAGGACCAAGGGGGCAGGAGCACAGGCACCTGAGGCCAAGCTGTGGGGAAGCACTTGCTTACCTTGCCCAACACATGAGCATCGGGGTCCTCTTTCTTCCTCCACTCCACCAGACCACCGCTGAGGCTCTTTTCTTCTCCATGCCCCTTGCTGGGGCTGACGTGGAGGCTGAGCCAGGGGGCAGCCGCCGCTTTCCTCCAGAAGCCCTGGTGTCGCGCTGCCCTCGCAGGGCTCCTGCCACGTGCCCTAAGCAGAGCTGCTGCAGCTCTGCCCAGCCGCCAGCGGGGCTGGCAACGAGAAAAATGGCATAGGCTGGAGCCCCTGCTCTGGGAGGGAGAGGGATTCTGAGCCTCTGCCTGCAGCCCAAGGATTCCCCTGGGTCAGCGCGCCGCGGGCAGCTCGAACCTCTGGGCTGCCGCGGCAGCGCCCTGACCCGGGGGGGCCCTGGGCTGCGGCTGCTGCGGCGGCACGCTGACGCAGGGGGGGCCCTGGGCTGCCGGCTGCCGCGGCAGCGCCCTGACCCCGGGGGACACCCTGGGCTGCCGGCTGCCGTGGCGGCGCCCTGACCCGGGGGACACCCTGGGCTGCCGGCTGCCCGCTGACCCACACGGGCCCCTGGGCTGCCGGCTGCCGTGGCGGCACCCTGACCCAGGGGACACCCTGGGCTGCCAGCTGCCGCAGTGGCGCACTGACCCAGGGGACACCCTGGGCTGCCGGCTGCCTCCGGCAGCTCAGACTTCCTCTCTGTCCCAGCAGCAGCGGCTGCTCAAACATTTTTAAAAAACTGGGGGGGGCACCACTTTTTGCCAAATCTTGGCGCCCTAGGCAACCGCCTAGTCCGCCTAAATGGTTGCACTGGCCCTGGGTGAACCCAGACAGGACTGGACAAGAATGTTCAGTTTTTTGTAATTAGAAAGTTGGCAACCCTGTCTGGGGAGAAGTCAGTGGGGGTTTCTGGTGGGAGGTCAGTGTTTGGCAGTGGGTGTGCGCATAGGACCAGGGATCAGTGACACGCTACCCGATGCCCACAGCCCAGGCCGAGAGCGGACTGTGGTTGCTGAGCCCGCCCTCAAGGCTGTATCCCTCGCTGGCCGCCACAGCAAGGTGCTGCCACCAGGGGGCGCTGGAGCCCGGGATTAGCTCAGAGAGCGAAATCGAAGCTCAGCCGACTGCGGCTGGCAGTCCTCCGCTCATGGGAGCCAATGGAGCTCGGCTTTGTTGCGAGAGAGCTCAGCCTCTGAGCCAATCGGCTGCGGGTTTGTAGCGCGGCTGCCAGGCCGTGACCCTGGTGTCATGGCCGCCTGCACGGGGTGCCGGGCCTGCTGCCGCGCCGGGCTCAGGGAGCTGGCCGCGGCCGGCAGCTTCCGTCCGCTGCCCGCCACCATGAGGCGTTGGCTGGAGCCGGCCGCTCGGCTGGTGCAGCTGGCCCAGGCCCGAGGCTTTCAGGGCGGCGCCGGGGCCTACAAGGCTGCGTCGGTGGACGTGGGGAGCAGGTAACGAGGGGGCGGCGGGAGAAAGCAGCGTCCTCCTGGAGGGACTCAGTGCCCCTCCCGACCGGACCGGGCACCGTCTCTTTTCTCCCTGTATCCCGGGTCTTGTGCTAGCCCCCGCGCCTGCCACGTCTTCCCGCTGTCCTAGAGCCCTCTGCTCCCTCCTAGAGCAGCTGCCCTGCGGCCTCCCATCCCGAGCCCCCAGCCCCTTCTCAGAACAGCTCTCCTCGCTGCCTTGTGTCTTCCACCTTCCCTCAGAAAATTCCTCCTCGCTGCTCTGCGCCCCCCGCAGCCCCCTGCCCTCTTCCAGAACATCTACCCTTCACTGCCCTGGCCCCTCCCAGAGCAATTCCTCCAGCAGGTGTTCTCCCCTCAACATTTTGTTCTCTCCTGCCCCCCCACCATGATTTGTTACTTTTTTCTTACCCTGATCCCAGGGTCGTTTCCCATCTGAGTATGTCTCATTGAACTCTGCTCCCCACTGCCCATTCATGTCCAGTATCTGCTGAGAAGTGTGTGTTGGTGGGGAAGTGTGTGTAGCTTTGCTTCAGCCATCCCTTTTCCAACCCACAATCTCCCAATATGTAGCTAGTGGAACCAGAGCTGGACCATAATTGCTAAACACATTGTTTAAAATCCACTGGCCTCCTTTTCTTTTTATGCCTGGTCTTATTGCGTACAGTTGATGCACTACTTTTCAGTAGTCCTTGCAATAGCTTGTCATGGTGATAATGTGATTTGAAATTAAAATCCTCCCATCACGATGACTCAGGTGGTTTATGTCATGGTGGTATTGGTTCTGAGTTTTGCTGATACATTTATGAAATAGAAAAGTATTAATACACAAGCCATTTAAGGTTAAAGTATCTCAGAAATAACCATCCAGATGTAGACTCTTCCTGCATTTTAAGATCTAGTGGCTGCCCCCCTTTCCCAACATTTGATGGTTTTTATTGATAAATTCAATCAGAGGAGCTGTTTGAAAGTTTTAGAAATAACTAGGGGCCTGATCCAAAGTCCACGAAAGTCAGCGGAAAAACTCCAGTTGACTTAAGTGGGTGTTAGATCAGGCACTAAATCAGTTGAAATAAATAAGAAAACTGAATGTAATTTGAACTTTTTTTTCCACTACACACTCACATACGTACCTGCCAAATAACGGGCATGGTCTTGCCTCTAAATGTACAAGTGTGTGCATCAGATCTTCCACTTCACTTTTTCCCTTAAAGTTCTGTCTGCTGTCACTGAGAAAGTGTTTGTGTGAGGTGTAAACGGGGTACTTTTTGCCTTATATGTACACCATCTCATTTTATGTTGATCTAAAAAAAAAATTTAATACATACACCACTGAGAATAATAGCCATTAATAGGCCTCTTAAAACTCTGAAGCGTAGGGGAGACTTGCTCATTTCCAAAGGAATATAGAATCTTTGACCTCTAGGTCACTGGTTCAAATCTAGCCAAATTCTGTACAGTAACTCCTCACTTAAAGTCATCCCAGTTAAAGTTGTTTTGTTGTTACACTGATCTGATCTATTAGGGAACATGCTCATTTAAAGTTGTGCAATGCTCCCTTCTAAGTCATTTGGCAGCTGCCTGCTTTGTCTACTGCTTGCAGGAAGAGCAGCCTGTTGCAGCTAGCTGGTGGGGGGCTTGGAACCAGGGTCGACCAGCAGCCCCTCATCAGCTTCCCTAAGTTCCCTGTGCAGCAACTGCCAGCAGGCTAGCAATTGCAGCTATCCCTCCCCCCACTGCCATGTGCTGCTCCTGCCCTCTGCCTTGGAGCTGCTCCCCAGTCTCCTGCTTGTTGGAGGGGATGGGTAATGTCAGGGTATCCCCCTGCCCCTGCACCTCACTTACCCCTTCTTTTCCATATAGAGGAGGGTGGGGACACAGAGGGAAAGAGACAGAACCAGGGGCAGCAGCTGCTCTCTCAACTTCCTGATCCACTTAAAAGGACAATGCACTTAAGAGTAGGTCGGCTTACTTAAAGGAGCAGTGTGCATTTCTCTCTCTTACACACACAAGGTGTAGGTCTTTCTCTCTCTGCTATGCTATCTCCCCTCCATTCCTGCTGCCTTGTTGAAAGTGAGACTACATTAACAACAATGTATCATCTCTTGAGGGTTCAGCTGAGTGCTAGTTCATCATTTAGCACAAGGGTTCTCAAACTGGGGGTTGGGACACCTTAGGGGGTCATGAGGTTATTACATGGGGGGTTGCAAGCTGTCAGCCTCCACCCGAAACCCTGCTCTGCCTCCAGCATTTACAATGGTGTTTAAATATATTTAAAAGTATTTTTAATATGTATGTGAGGGTCGCACTCAGAGGCTTGCTATGTGAAAGAGGTCACCAGTACAAAAGTTTGAGAACCACTGATTTAACAGCAAGGCATTCCCTGGGAAATATCCCACCCTCTAACTTCACCACTTCAACCAAGCTGTGAACAGTATTAAAGTGTGTGTGTGTGTGTGTGTGTGTGTGTGTGTGTGTGTGTGTGTGTGTGTGTGTGTGTGTGTGTGTGTGTGTGTGTGTGTAAAAAACATTTCCCTGGAACCTAACCCCCCAGTTACAGTACGTCCTATCGGGAAATTGGATTCGCTTAACATTTTGCTTAAAGTTGCATTTTGCAAAAACATGACTATAACATTAAGTGAGAAGTTACTGTACTGACAAAGATGTTACTGTCTGACTCTTACTTTGCAGATATGAAAACTGGGTGCTGATCTGTCTTGTTCCACATGACTTACTACCTGTTGCAGATGGCAGTCATAGCAGAGATGTATGGGATAGAATTAGTTTGGAGATTAAGGGTTTGTCTACACTCCCCTGCAGTTTGGAGAAGGGTGGGGAGAATAGAAGTGCACCCCAAAATGTTGTGCTGTAAGTCCCCCATATCTGTATACGTGGCATGAACTGAAAGGTTCTTAGTTTGTATTAATGTAGCCTACTTCAAACAGGATTACATTAATGCAGGCTAGGAACCTCTTAGTTCATGCCCACAGCATCAACACAGGACAGTTATAGCACAGCACTTCGGTGCACACTGCTATTCACACCCCACCCCATTGTCTGAACTACAGGGCAGTGTAGATGTAGCTTCAATTTTCCTTTCATCTTAGAAGGCGGTCACTTTGGAATTGAGGCAAAATTGCTGAACAGTAGAGAGGCTTGTACTCTTATTTCCTATTCTGTGGATAGATATAGGGCTTCAGCATCCAGACTTGTCAAAGCCAGTTTCTATCACGAATAGTAAATATAATCAATACTTTTTAAAAATATTAAACATAAAATATAAATGTATAGTAGTTGAATAGAGAGGTGTTAATAAAATGATCCTCAGTTGTCACTAATGGCAGATATCCTCTTTTTTTAAACAGAAAGTTGGAAATTTCCTCAGGAAAACTGGCCAGATTTGCTGATGGATGTGCTGTAGTGCAGGTAAAAAAATCTGAGCAAACTCAAAATGTATAAGTCAACTTCGATAAATGTGCTGGTTTTTGTTGAGATGTCTCAACCATGTATGGTAATTGGACTCCCAACTGGATCCGCAGCTAGCCACAGCATAGAAAAAAAATGTTATAAGGTTTCCAGAAGCCTCACCAGTGCACTGTGGATTCATGTGTTTTCTCTTCACTTGGAAAGTTCTCTACTGAGAAATGAAACTAAATGATACATTTATGAAAATGTTTTTTCTAAAAGTAATTTCACTCTTTTTAAATCAAGTTAGGTGATACATCAGTTATGGTCACAGCAGTCAGTAAAACAAAGCCTTCTCCATCTCAGTTCATGCCATTGGTGGTGAGTACTAATTGTAATTACACAAACTGCCCAAATTGATAACTATAAATAATAGTAGAGAAGTAAAACTTGAGTCCTCAGACATTTCATTTGGTTTTTAATATAAATTGTTTTGTCTCTGTGACTACAGCAAATAGAATATTCAGCTGTTAAATACAGATATATTGTCATATCTTACCTTTTTTTATAGGTATATTTAAGAAAGAGCAGTAATTACAGTTTTGTTTACAAATCCCTATTTTGTTGTATAAGGTTGACTATCGCCAGAAAGCTGCTGCAGCAGGAAGGATTCCCACAAACTATCTTAGAAGAGAACTTGGTTCCACTGATAAAGAAATTCTTACAAGCAGAGTAATAGGTATGACAAAAGACTGAGAAAACAGTGTCCAGTACTTTCTTTTTTTTGTTTGTGATATCCTCACTGAAAGATTGAAAAGAGAGGGCTACCTGTAACCATCGTTTTCAGCAAATATTGCCTCTTCGGCAGTTTTGGAAGAAGTGCATGCCTTAAAGTGCTGGATATTTCAGAACCATTTAAAGGCAATGTCCATTGGGGCTGCATGCACATTCCCTATATGAAAGCCCAGAATACAGTAAAAGCTGTTTTATCTGGCATGTTGGGCGAATGGGGGGTACCAGTAAGTGGAAAAATACCAGTTAACTAAGAGGGATGGAGTTTGGGTGCGGGACGGGGGGTGGGTGCAGGTTCTAGGAGGGAGTTTGGGTGTGGGAGGGGGCTCAGGGCAGGGGGTTGGGGCCCCAGAGTAGACTCTGGGTGTTGGATCCTGGGGGCGTTCACCTCTGGCAGCTGCTGTCATGGCTGCTTCTAGGCAGAGGTGTGGCAAGTGAGTCTGCATGCCGCCCCCACCCTGCCCTGAGCGCTGGCTCTGCAGCTTCTCTTGGCTGGGAACAGGCAGAGGCAGCGTGCAGAGCCGTCTCTGTCTAGGAGCGGCCAGGTCAGGTCAACACTGGTAGGGAGCCACCTGAGGTAAGTGCCCACCGGATCCAGCACCCCGAGCCCCCTCCCGCACCCCAACTCCCTGACCCAAGTCCACTTCTGCACCCAAACTCCCTCCCAGAACCCATGCCCAGCCTCCCTGCCCCAACTCCAGCCCTACATCCCCTCCTGCACTCGGAACCCCTCATAGCAATTCCCCCACCTAGGGAGCAGCAGGGACATGTCACCACTTCTGGGGAGCCAGGTGGCGCCAGGTAGGGAGCCTGCAGGTCCTGCGCCAACCTGACTATAAACCGGACTTTCTATGAAGATTAGAAATGTCGATTTATAGAGTTTTCCAGTTGGTACAGGGCATGATAACACAGCTTTTACTGTATCTAATAGCTTGTGAGATTTCTTCTTTGCTACTGAAATTGGGATTTCTCATGCCTCATCCTAGAGACACATCATCTCTTGGAGCTAATCATTTGTCAGGAGAAAGGAAAGGAGAGGCAACCAAGCTGTTTTCTGGAAAAGTAGGGAAAAAAAGAGACAGACTGTTTGGCCCAAATGTATCCTCCTCGCACCTTCCTCATTGTCTGAAAAATAGTATCCAAGATGCCCAAAACTTGTCTCTTGATTGAGATAATGGCACCTTGAGGCTCAATAGTTGCTAAAACTAGCAGGACTTAATAGACAATTTGAAGAGGGGATAAGGTTCTGAACAGACTAAGCCGGGGTGGGCAAACTTTTGGGCCCGAAGGTCGCGTCGGGGAATAGAAATTTTATGGCGGGCCATGAATGCTCACAAAATTGGGGTGGGAGTGCGGGCTCTGAGGTGGGGCTGGAGATAAGGAGTTTGGGGTGTAGGACAGTGCTCTGGGTTGGGATTGAGGGGTTTGGAGGGTGTGGGGGGGGTAAGGGCTGGGGTTGGGGTGTGGGAAGAAGCTTAGGGGTGCAGGCTCCAAGCGACGCTTACCTCAAGCAGCTCCTGGAAGCAGTGGCATGTCTGTTCTTCGGCTCCTGCATGGCCAGGCGCCTCTGCACGCTGCCCCATTTGCAGGCACCGCCCCTGCAGCTCTCACTGAAGTGCATAGGAGCCAGAGCGGGGCCATGTCGCGGCTTCCGTGAGCCACGGCCCCCAGCCCAGCATCCCGGCTGGAGAGCGGGGCCGAGCCGCTGGTGCAGACCCTGGCTGGAGTGCCAGAGAAGGGCCAAGCCACATGGTGTGGCTTGTGAGCCATCTTAAAACAGCTCACAGGCTAGATGCAGTCCACGGGCCATAGTTTGCCCACCCCTGGACTAAGCCCTAGTCAGTGTGCAGAGGTGTATTAATAAATCAAGTTGAAAATTAAAAAAAAAAATAAAAAATGCAACATTTGCTTAACTTCACCATTCAGTTGCGTTGCTTTTCATTACGTGTCATCTTATTACAAGCTCTCTGGAGCTATCACTTTGCCTTTGTTTATGTCTGTAATCTGACACATTTATACTGCTACTAATAAATACTCAAATTTTCAAAATGTGTTCTTTTCAGCAGCAGGAAAAGAACCATGAGAGCATTACTGAGCTCTTTATACGTCCGTCCTTTAAAAGTCAGTTTGAACATGTGCATGGTTACTGATTTTTAGTGTTTTCAAGGCCCATGGCACTGAGGTTCGTGCTGTTAAATAGGAATCTGCAGAGACAGTTCTAACTGGATAAAAATGGCAATTTTTCATGTTGTTGTTTTTAATGGCTTGTTTTTAAAAGCTTCATTATTGTTGCCTGGGTCCTTGATGCAGTTTCTGGAATAAGATTTACTTTATGCTAACCCTAAAGAGGCAGAGCAAGGATGTTGTAAGGTTATTTCTTTATAAACAGTTTATTTTTCTTGGTTAGTTTTAAAAAATATAATCTAGGTGGGACTTCCAAATATAACAATAAAAAGGTAGTCTAGGTGGGACTTCCAAATATAACAATTTTTAGGCAGGTCAATTTGGTTCTAATCTGAAGTGTTATAATTTAAACCACTGAAATGTATTTATTATTTTATATAAGGGAAAGCTTAGCTATGTACAAAGTTTATTACTAACTGTGACTTGGAGCGCAGGAATAGCATAGTAGATCAGACCACTGGTACATTGTCAGGTATCCTGCCCTTGTTAGTGGCAGCTGATATGTACTTTGGAGGAAGACACTAAAATTCCCTATACTGGACAACTGTGAAATAACCTGTGCATAAAGGAAGCTTCTTCCTAATTCTCATTCCTTAGTGGCTGGCATGTATCTTGAAGCATGAAGGATTATGTTCCTTACATTTTATTTTATCTAATATGACAGTGAATATTCTCACTATCCATGTACATGTCTTAGCCTTTTTTGAATGCTATTCAGGTCTTAGACTCAATATCTTTTGGCAGAGTTCCACAATTTAATTAGCCTTTGTGTTTCTAAAAATTTTAAATGTGTCGATTGTCAGTTTCTTTGGATAACTCTTTTTTTTGTTTTTTATTATGAGAGGAAAATAAGGATTGCCCAAATTTATCTTAGACATAGATGCAATAATAAATGACAGTCATTTACTTCCTTCATCCACTGTCTCCTATAAACAGTCATAATCTTAATCTTTCCATGTATGAAAGTTTTGAAATGTTTTTTACAGATCGATCAATTAGGCCGCTCTTCCCAGCAGGCTACTATTATGATACACAGGTGGGTTCATTATTTTTAGTGATAGTCACAGTTCTGTGGGAGCCAAAATAATTTTATTTTGGGCAAGCTTCCAAATTGGGTTAATGTTTTGTAAAATAATGTTAACTGTTGGTGCAGTTGAAGGCTTAACAGCAGCCTTCTTTAATTGTTCAGTAAATAATATTGCTTAACACAGACCCATTACTCATTGCTACAAAGAAAGCTATTTTTTGGAACGGGTCTGAATTCAGACTCACTATCACAAAGAAAGGAGTGGGATTTATTCTCTGGGAGTAAGTAATTTAACTAGCTAGGAGCTGTCATTCCTGCTCAGTAATTTTAGATGAAACTATGATCAATGTTCATGTTGCATGTCAAGTAGAATAGGCTATTCAACAACCTTAAGTCAGTGTCCCAAAAGATATTCATTGCAAGTCCATGCTCGATTTTCTCTTGTAGAAGGTGGGGAAAAAAGCTCAAACTCTGCATATTTGTGTAACAGAATAAAAATAATCCTTAAAACCCCAGAACCTCTCAATATATTTCCTGTGAATATATTAAGGTTGTTTCACTGTGGAATTTTCTTTCTCACATTTGTTACCTGTTAGATTTATCTCATTATTATTATTATTATTTCTGAAGTATGCGAAGTATAGATAAAGATAACTTTGTCATATTTTAAGGGCCTGTGTTTGCCCCTAATTTGGTGGTTCTTGGTGTTAAATATAATTTTTCTCCATCAGTTTATTGATTTAGATGTGTGAACATTTTTTTCTCTTCATATGAATTCATATAATTTTCAGTCATTGTATTTCTTGTTCCTTGCAGGTGTTTTGATTAAAAAAAAAATAGAAAAAACAAACACATATAGCTCAAAATTCTTCCATTGTCTTTTATATTATACCAGATCCTTTGTAATCTTTTAGCAGTAGATGGTGTTAATGATCCCGATGTCCTGGCAATTAATGGAGGTAAAAGTAACTTTAAATATTTTGTAAACTTTTTTTTACTGTTTGTATTTATGTAATCATTAAAAAATATATATCTTACAATTTTAGCATCTGCAGCACTTGCGTTATCTGATATCCCATGGAATGGTCCCATTGGTAAGTAAATATTTTAGCTTGAAAGCTTGTCTCTCTTACCAGTAGAAGTTGGTCCAATAAAATCTGTTACCCACCGTGTCTCCAATATCATGGGACCAACACAATACAATAACACTACATATAACTTAAAATCTAGTCATTTTAAAATTAAAGGCAGTTTCAGATACTATATCTGTTCCAAATTCCACTGCCAGTTTGTATGGTTTTACAGTCATGTTTTGTTTTTCTCTTCTCTCATGCTGTGTTAAGCTCCACACAAGTAAGGAAAACTGATTATATAGAGCAAATAGTGAAACTGCACAAAAAGTTGCAAATTTACAAAGTAAAACTGAAAAATAGAGAGAATAGATTTTTTTTCCTGATTTTCTGTGTACTTTTAACAATAGTAGCTACAGAACTACAGGCAGATATATGATCAGTAAAATGGCTTCCCATTAATTCCAGTAATTGTTACAGACTTAAATAAAATTGTAAGAATACATGATAGCATTGCAACAACAGTCTGAAAACAAGGCGTAGTGCTCAGGTCAGATACTTTTTTTAAATGGACTTTAACTGCAGACAAAGTCAAATTAGTGATCAGGAAAATACCTTCTGATTTTCATATTCTGAGGAAGTATCCCCATGACTATGAAGTATATGGAAAAAAATACTTTTTAAAAGTCTCTTGTTCATTTAATTTTATTTAGCTAGTTAATACACTTCTATGAAAGCTTCTTCTCCTGTATAACTACTTCAGACTACCTCTAAAGTGTTTCTTTAGTTTACTGGAGATATTAAAACAATTCTCTTCCAGGTTTTGGTGGGGAGGGCACACATGCTACAATTATTTATTTTCTTATTCTAAGGCAGAGATCAGCAACCTTCAACACGTGGCCCATCAGGGTAAACCACTGGCGGGACGTGAGACATTTTGTTTATGTTGACTGTTCGCAGACACAGTCCCCCCACAGCTCCCAGTGGCCGCGGTTCACCGTTCCCCATCAATGGGATCTGCAGGAAGCAGTGGCCTGCACGTCCCTGTGGCCCACGGCTTCCCACAGCTCCCCTTGGCCGGGAATGGCAAACCGCGGCCATTGGGAGCTGCGAGGGGCCGTGCCTGCGGACGGTCAATGTAAACAAAATGTCTCTCGGCCTGCCAGCGGATTACTCTGTTGGTCCGCATGCAGAAGGTTGCCGACCCCTGTTTTAAGGAATAGTCTCAAGTATAGCAGCAGTCTTGGAGCATCTCCTATAAGTTGCAGGAAATGTTCCATTAACAGGCAAGTCTTACTGTTTTCAAACCAATTGTTAACCTTTTCCTTTCAACAATATATGCTTGTAAAATTTCCAAACAATAAAATTTTATTAAACTGGAGTAAAAGTTGATAAACATATCAGGGATTCAAGGATTTAAAAAAGCTTAAAAAATTAAAAATGTATGAAATTCTGTATTGACATGATTGCACTTCCTGGGTTTCTGATGTGGTCTTAACACTTTTAATTGTGTTTTTAATCCTTAAACTTTTCATCTAGAGTTAAACTCAGAAATAGAGATCAATGAAAATTTTTGTCTGGGGAACCTCTTTAGTTTTTTAGATTTTGGAAATACTTATCCTTGAAGGGCCCCAGGTAGAGGGGAGTAGGATAGGGGCTTTTTGCTTTCTGGACAAGCCCTTCCCTCCCAGCCTTCACCCCAACAATCCTAATAGGGGCTCTTTCGCCATCCTAAATGTCTCACAGGGAGGTAACTTAGATTTCTCAAAAAGAGATTTCCTTTTGTAATTTATTTGTCTTCAACTGATTCATGTTTCAGAAAACGTATGTCCAAACTACCAGCAAAAATAAGCTTACAACCTTAGGGGCATAACATTACTATCAGTGACACTGCAATAACAGCACTACCCCAGTAAGCCAGAATTTTTCAAGTGTGACTAACTTGACTTGCAAATTGTCTGCATTGTTTGAATAAACAAGTTTATTTTAATTTTATAACTGTCAAAAGGTCATCTGGCACAGGCACACACACATCCCACTATTTAAATAGAATTAGTAATTTTAATAATTACCTCCTGAAAGCAAACCAAGTAAAAATGATCCTTTGAATGAACTCCTACTTAGATGCAAAAATGAACTTCTGGAGTTTCTTCTTAGGTGCAGTAAGGGTAGGAATGGTTGATGGAGAAACTGTTATTAACCCAACTCGAAAAGAAATGTCTTCTAGTACCTTGAACTTATTGGTCACTGGAGCACCTCATAGTCAAATTGGTAAGTGGTTAAAATTATTCAGCTTTGATGTTTAGTTAAAAATCGAGCATTTTCTCATATGAGCCACTTTTAATCATAATTCTCTTGAAATACTACCTTTGTAATCAAGACTAGATAGAAACAAATAGTAAGGAAGTATTTTTTCTAGTTTGATTTCTTTTGAAGTCATTAATATATATATTGGAATTTCTTTACTGTATTGAGATTCAATATCATTTAAATAAAACTTATGTTGTGCTTTCTGCTTATTCAATTGAACTAAAACTTTGGAATACCGTATCAATAAATAAAGTGTAAATGTTTTATTGTAATGTGTCCTAACAGCCAGTAAAATTTTAGTCCCCACAGGATCCAGCTTTGTGATGCAGAGTTGTTCTGAGAGAATTTAGCTCCTCTTTAAAAGCACTGGAAACCTTAAGTTATAAAGCTGCTTAAAAGAGAGAATTTTTCTTAAACGGTTTACATTAATTTCCTGAGCCCTGGCAGGAGCCATGGGATGGAAGTCCTGAACTCCGACAGGACCACAGGGGCAGAAGCCCTGAGCCCAGGAGCTGCGGGGGCTGAAGCCCTCAACCTATGTGGCTGAAGCCCAGACAGGAGCGCTGTGTGTGTATGTAAGCAAGCCTCGAGGACAGGCAGGACCGGGGTGGGTGGAAGGAGAGCTCTGGGGCACTTCTGCACTGCCTGTGGAGGTGGGATCTGATCTCACCTCATAACAGCCATGCAGGGAAAAGACAATCCTGTCCCTCCCCAACCCTGCTGAACTAGCAAATTTTGGGGAGATTAGATTTCATGGAGAAGAACTTATTTCACGGTCTGTGACATTATTGGTTGAGGAAGTGTAGAACGTATTGTATTCAGTCTGTGGCACATCTATATTTAAATGCATATTCTAATCGTTAACCTATTTTGAAGGCATTAGTTTGACTTCCTTTCAGTTGCATCTTGTGAAATTTCTCCTTACCAGCTTATATTTGCAAAATTATTCTGAAATCCTCCCAATTAATTTTTCTTCCATAAGTCCAGCTCTTCAGTTTGCATTTTGAAACTGTTTCTGTGATTCTATGACCTTTGAAATAATAAAATCAGCCTGGCAGAGATCAAACAGATTAACTAAGCTATTGTCTGAATTTTACCAGAACTACACGGGTCTTCAGGTTTCCTTTGTGACAGATATATTTTAACGACTTGTTTTATATCAGTTGAAAACCGTCATGGTAACTGACTTACTATTTGACTCTGAATTAATAGTCATGTTGGAAGCAGCAGCTGAGAATATATTGCAGCAAGACTTATGCCATGCCATCAAAGTAGGAGTGAAGCATACCCAGCAAATAATTCAGTGCATACAACAACTGGTAAAAGAACAAGGTGCAGCCAAGAGAACTGTTCAGAAGTTATTTAGTGCTCCAGCAGAGATTGTTGAATGTGCAAAGCAGTAAGTACAAAAACAAATGGTTCTAATAAAGTGTGTGAGTGTGACCAACTTCTGTCACTAACTGACCCTCACTTCTGGGCTTTTTACATACAAAATATTGTTTTTAAACATTTGAGTCCCTGACTTATCCTCTGTTTTTTCTTCCTTTTGATAGTCAGAAGCCCTGGTCCTCTACCCCTCCTTTGCTTAGTCACAAGGCTATGCTACTCTAGCAGCCTGAAGACGTGAGGATGGGAAAGGAGGAGTCAGAGACCCTATCTCAGGCCCTCCTCTCCCCCAAAAATTAAGAAGCAAGAAAGGTTCTCATCTCCCCCAGACAGAGGAAGCATATTGAGGCTAAAGCACCTGTGGTCCCCCCTTTTTAGAAAAAATTTGGGGAAAAATGGAGCAGTCTTGAGTGAGGGAAACTCTAACAGAAGGTAGCAGAGAGAATTCAAGGTGAGGATGAGACAGATCAATACTGGGGAAATGCTGCATGGCTTCCTACTCTCCTTCTGATGTTTAGAGAACTGTTACCCCTATGCATCTGTACAACCCTCCTAGCAATTCTTTCACCTGTCCCTGCTGGGAGGGAAAGCCAGCAAGTGGGGGCGAATACCTCCCTATGAAAGAGGGCTGAGGTGGGAAAGGCACAAGGCCATGTCTCTCTTCCATCTAACAGCAGCACATCAGAACTACTGAGGAGAGGAATACCAGTGGGCCCACTGGCTGGTTTGTAATGGAATAGGGAGCTTGGTGCTCAAGACTAGTTTAAATGTAATTGACCCACTGAACTTCCTTGTAGTGCTCTTCCAGCATGCAGTCTCCTCTTCTCTCCCCATTTTAGAATGTTTTTGTCTCTCAGTTCTCTCTGCCATCTTGGATGGGGTTTCCCAAAGATTGACCCATACATATCTAGTGGGAGACATAAGTTTCCCTGTCCCTTCAGCACTCTCACATATCTTTGATGGGAAGGAAAAGGAGTCATCTTACCCCCTAACTACTGCGTATTCAAGGAGGAGGGCACATGGTTCTTTTCTCTAGCCCCATCTGAGGACTTTGGGATTGCTGCTCTTTTGAAGAGGCAACTGTAACTTCTGTCTGTGTAATCTCTACTGTTCTATCCCATGTTGATGTATAAACTTTTCCCCGAGTTACCGGCAGGTGGAGCAGGGCTTCTGTCTGTAAAAGAGAAAAGTGAAGGAGAGCATCAGTCTGGAGCCCTAAACATCCCAAACCATGGAAATATATCTCTTTAGAGAGATCCAAATTGACCGCTTGCTGGCATTCCCTCACTTTTTTATAAAGGTGATGTCTTTGTGTAGAATTGCTTTATAAGTTGTAAGAAGACAGGCTGATGGATCTGTCAGTGGGGCCTAACTTCCAATAATGTAAATGGGTGCTGTGTGTGTGATTGCTGGGGAGAGGAGAATTTCTTGGGCACTAATTTCATTTTTAAACACTCTATTGCAGCAAACAACCTAAATATTAACAGTGGTATACTTAATGTAAGACTAATTAACTGAAACCTCCCCCTTTTCTTCCCATCCACCCTCAATGCATGCTTTGAAGGGAGCTCTCATAAGCATTATAACTGAGAACTAATGGAATGCAACCAACAAACTCTGAGTGTTTCAACAATTGAGAGAGAGGAAAATCAGAAAATGATTATACACATGAGAAAGCAGAATTAAAAAAACTACATTGATAGTGATATCACAAATATAGGAAATAAAAGCAGTAAATTGGGGGGATCAAGGGTGAAATAATTTAATAATGGCTTTTAGTGTATCAAGATGTGTAATTCTTTGACATGAGCTGAAGACTGTGTCTGCTTAAATCTAAATGTCTTGGGTTCTGTTGGCTTTCAGTCAGGTGCTTATTAATTTTTTGTACATTTCCTTTATAGCAGAAAATTCTAAATATCTTTTTAAAATGTCAATAATAAAAGCTCTCCCCACTTTATGCTTGCAGTATCTGGCTCAATATACATTGCACCAGAAGAGTTCTTCTATAGAGTACTATGTGAAGGTTCCTTAATTGCTTGATGCATCAGGCAGTCTATGTGGGTTTTGTGGATTGATAATATGTTATGACTATATCAGTTCAGATAAACTGTCACTTAAAATAAATCTTAGTGAAACTTAAAGTGTGCAGTACATGGTTAAATAAGAATTCCACCAGTTTTGTGTTTGCTCCAATCTTTATTGATGAATCCCCTTGAAAATATGTCATTAAAAGCCATTTAATGAAGTACAAGGTGGATCTGAACTGCTTTTAAATTTTATTTCAACAAAATGTTAAACCATTTTCTAAAGAATAGACTTTATGTACCAAGTTTCAACATGAAACAATATTTTTCTGGCCATAGTAAACTCTTGAATATAGGGTTTTAAACTTTTTATTCTGTGTTATGCTGCTTATGAGTATTGCTATGATACTAATATAAATTAGAGATGTATTTAAATCTTAGATAATCTAGCAACCTTTTTAAAGTCACCATTTTCTTTAGAACACTAAATGCATTTATGATGGTGACTTATTTAAACTTTGTACAGGTAAACCAATACTAATCAGGTTGTTAATTACTTTTTCTCTTCAAAAAGGCTTGCCTCTGATAAGGTCTGTGCAGTGTTTGCAGATTTTAGCCATGACAAAGTAAGTGTTGCCATCAAAATCTATGTTGTTTTTTTTGTCATATTTTAATCAGTTCTCTGAATTAGTCCATGCTTAGATTGTTGTACTGTCCCCATGATATTTCTTTAAAGAGCCACTAACGCTTGACTGTATTGCCTCTTATTCTGCAAGTATAAGAGAGGCAAGGTGGGTGAGGTAATTCCTTTTATTGGTGAGAGAGATGGGCTTTCGAGCCACAGAGAGCTCTTCTTCAGGCTTGAAAGCTTGTCTCTCTCACCAACAGAAGTTGGTCCAATAAAAGATATTCCATCGCCCACCTTGTCTCTGTAATACCCTGGGACCGACATGGCTACAGTTACAGTGCAGTAGTATAAATAAGTTATCAGAGGCTCTTCTCTGGGAGATTCTTGTTTCAATATGTAATGATTCCTTGTGCTTAGATTCATTGCTCTGATTATCTCATTGCTAGACAGCTGTGCAGAACTCTGAGATTGTTGCTTTATTGTTAGTCTGCACTATCAGTGGTAATAGATGTAAATCTTGTCTAGATTTCTAGAGATGAAGCAGTTAACAAGATAAGACTTGAAACAGAAGAACAGTTGAAAGGTATTATACTATTTTCTATAATATTTGTACAATTTTAATAAAATTTGGCACTGAACTTGAGGCCAGTATTCAATACCATAATATATATGTACAGTCCTGTAACATTATTTTGAAAAAAAAGATTGCTGTTTATGGAGACCTGCAAAAGGTGGAACTTTTTTAGATTGGTCTTGTGCCCTTTTTTATGATGTATAAAGTGGGCTTGAACATTTTTTGCTTACCAGAAATTTCTGCTTTGGTGTTCCTTGGTTTTGCTGGAATGCCTGTTTGAGATCTTGGATGTTTATTATAAGCCCTTACATCTTCATTGAAGGGACATAAGGGTGCTGAATCTTGAACAAAGGCTTCCTTTATCCAAAATGTTAATTAGTCATAAGTTAAATAAGTTTTAAGAAAACCTGTTTTAAATTGTCTTTGGACCCCAAGTTAAAAACCACTGGTATAGCACAAAGATGAGCATAGCATTTTGTTACTGAAAAGTTCTAATTTAAATTAACTTGATACAAAATACTGAATTATAAGAAAAAATACTGAATTATAAGAACTAGCATTGAAATAATACTGCATTGCATGAAATGGTTATGTGTAGTATATAACACAGCATGGGGTCTAATACTTTGTGTGTATGCTTTGGCTTAGCTCTGGCCCGTTTACCTGAAAATATGTGTTCTTAGCATGTAGGGGAAAGAAGGGGATTTCCATTCACCTTTTCAACAGGTCTCTTACAGTGTCTTTATACCTCCAGTTTCCCACATGAATGCACAGTCCCATTTGAGTTTATTAGGGTGCATCTGCTCACTTTTGCATAAATAGTTGAGAAAGGAAAGACTTTTATCAAGTCTGCTCCCTTTGCCTGGAAGCAGAGTACTGAACAGATAGTAGTTATTGCTGAGGTAATTGGAAGCTATATCACTGCAGTAATCAGCCTGTGTCTACCTCCTCAAACTCCTAATAGTGAGGAGGAAAGATATTGCCACTGAACATTCCTTTTTCACATGCTGGGAGGGGGACGCGATAGAAAAAAGGCTTACTCCTCCTCCTGGCCTACCTTCATATTGTAAAGGAGCACAAGAAAAAACTAGTATATGTGAAGGGAGTTGAGGATGCACCTCAGGTTCTCGCCTCCCCCTCCCCATGGGCCCCTGGAAAAAAAAATAAAGCTATGTGTCTCTGTAAGTGGTCCAGCCAACTGTGAAATCCTCCAAACCCCAGGGTGCATGGGGTTTGGAAGTCTAAGGTTGTATCTTGCACATCTTACTGACTTTGGCCATGCACAGTTCAGGATTGGCACCATTTCAGTCCATTAGTTTTTACTCTTTTGAAATGTTTGTTTCAGCAACAATAGAAAAAAAGTTGTCTTATTCCTTTTGGTCCTACCAGTCTGAGACTAGTGGAGCACCAACTTCTGTAGCTGCCAGTATTACTGCTTTATGTGTTAATTAGAAGAATACTCTTTGAGCAGTAGACCTGGTAATAGAACTGGTACCACCTATGTGATTTACCCAATTTCTAACAGTTTGGAGAGTGCTCCCAGTTATGAATAACATGTATAGCAATACAATGGGCTTCTGTTGTACTCTAATGCTGGCCACAGTGCTTGTTAGTTGATAACTGTTATGGAACTTGTTTTCCAACTTTAGAAACTTGGAGTTCTAATTTGTGTTCGGTATCTCTGTAGAGAAATTTCCAGAGGCTGAGTCTTATGAAATTATGGAATCCTTTAATGTTGTTTCAAAGGACATTTTTAGAAGCTTTATTCTGAATGAATACAGAAGGTAAATGCACAGAATCCTTTTTGAATAAACTCTTCGCAAATATTTCCTCATAATTATGGTTTTCTTGAGTTTATAATTCATATTTTATTACTATAGGTGTGATGGCAGAGATTTGACTTCTCTCAGAAATATCAGTTGTGAAGTGGACATGTTTAAAACACTTCATGGATCAGCGTTGTTTCAGAGAGGTCAAACACAGGTAATATTTTCAAACGTCAGAGTGGTAGTTGTCATAAGCTGAAAGTTTCCATTAACCATGACATTTGTTATTTCTCAATCAAGTAATTATTGAAAACACCTTGCATACCTTCCAGTGTAAGAAAATATAAATACATCGCGTGCTATTCAGGTTCAGTTTAATATTGTCTGGCTCCCATTAGAAGAAACCATGTACAGAACTAAACTGTTTGCTGTTCCAGTGGAAACATCAAAATAACATTGCAAAACATAGTTGCCTAGAAGTATTCCGTTAAGCAGAATCACATGTCCACTCTCAGCCTTTTTTAAATTCCTAAAGAAGGCCCAGCAAGAGCCTACAAACATGCTTTTCTGTAATTTCATTTAATAAGTTGTAATTTCCTTTCAGAGTGGTTCACAATAATGCTGCTTATTGCTTGCATAAATACATAAGTATTTATTTTAACCCCCCTATGCTTTACTTATAAAAAGGAAGTATGTGAATTTTACATTAAGCTATTGTTTGCCGAAAAACAGCACTATGTATACGATGTTTAGTTCAATGATCAGGTTCACTTAAAATAAAATTGTCTAATTTATCTGAACTACTACTATATAGGAGATTACCAAGCATTTTTTCTGCAAATCTTTTTAAAAGAAAATTATGTATTCAGATATATTTTATATCAAAGTTCAGAGTGGTGTGGAGGGGAGAGGGAGTCCTTTCTAAAACAGGCTAGAGCATCTGCCTCTTGAGTTTCTGATCTGAGACCTCGTATTAGACCTCAGTTTCACTGCCATCTTTCTTCTGGGGATGAATTGTTTATCATCTGTCTAGCTCTTTAACTGGTTAATAGGGGAATCATTAACTGAGATAATTCCTATCTCTTAAGGTGAAGATGCTACCTCTGTAGTACTCCATACTTTTGCCAGGCCAGGGAGAGAGAGCTAGGAATCAGTCTGTTTCCTTACGAACTGGTGGACATTTACAAGACCGAGTTCTGATTCTATCAACATCTTTATTGCAAAGAAACCTAATGAGAATTGATGTTTGACAAAAATCACAATCGAAACTTTCTGGAATCAACTCTCCTTAAATATTTGTGCCCAATATAAATCGCTTTAAATGATCATAAACTGTATGAGGTTTTCATTGTCCCTTTTTAAATTCTAGGTTCTCTGTACAGTTACGTTTGATTCACTAGAATCTAGTGTAAAATCTGATCTTATCACAACAGCTGTGAGGTATGTGAGGTATCTTCTATTGCTTTGTTACTTTTATAGTAAAGGAGCATGGGTAATTTAAACAGTTGATAAATGGTACTTGAACTGAATATATATATTCATCAAAATTTTCAAAAATTGATGTCTAAAATTAGGCTTCTAAATAAGTGGCCTGATTTTCAACAGTGCCACGTGCCCAGCAGCTCTTTGGAATTGCCTTTAGTCTTGGTTATGATTGTAGTGGCTCAGTAGTTAGAAACAATAAATCAGAAATTATTGCAAGAAAATATTCACTCTTTTAAATGAGACTATGTAAAAAGATTCCTAAATGTGTGTAAACTCTACATAAATGTGCCAAATTTTTCCAAGTATTAATATGATAATGCAAACAGTGTACATATTTTACGCTTTCAATGTATGTTCTCTACAGATTTGTGCAGTAATATGCTGTTGTGTAGATTCACTACATGCAACACTTGGAATAACATATTTGTACCATGTTAGCAACTACCTCTCCAGTGACTTTAGGTGGTGCTAAGCATAATGTAGTTTTGACTCACCCAGAGTAAGTAAAATTGTCAGATTAGTGATCATTTTTCCAATTTCAGGTAATCTGTTCCAAGGACCCTAATTTGTCAGAAGAAAAATCTTTTTAGCTGGTTGAGAAGTTGGTCATACTTCAATTTTAATTACTTCACTGATAGGGTTGCCAGTTTTGGTTGAAGGTTTCATCACGACATGATCTTTAATTAAAGATTAATCTTTAATTACTTGAGATTCCAGGACAATCGTGGAGGTTTGGAAACCCTACTCACTGAAATGAACTGAGAATCTACACAGTGGGGTAATGTGTACGACAGGGGTGTGATTTCTAAAATGCACTAATGTGCTGTGTATTAATTGGTCCATGTAAACCCTGCTTATCAACACTAAATGTTCCCTGGTACACTTTAACATAGGGCCTGCAAGTGCAAACAAAGCAATGCGCTTTAGAAATCATACCCCTGTAGTGTGCATTACCCCACCATGTAGACAAGCACTGAGTCTCTTTAAAACTAGTAATTATTCTATCAAGCTAAGTCCTCTTGCTGATTTATTAATCTTTATTGGTAACAATTGTCTTATTAGGTGGTAAATATTCTTCCCTTAAGTCTTTGGTGCAGTCATTTCCTCTTCATGCATTTTGCTCTCTCAACTTTGCTTCAGCTAACGCTATTTTCTGCCCAGAGATATTTAGCAACCTCATTTCATTCATCTTGCAATTTAATTGGTGCATTCACCCACAGTTCTCACATTAGTGTGCAGTAGGCCACTACAAAAGTGAAGAGAGGGTCCATGTGTGGAATTACGTGTGAGATTGATTGAAAGGTTGTCACGTATAGGTGAGCTCCTCCTACTAGTCTCTAATATTGCACTGGATTAGAATCTGGAAGACTTTGATTCTACAGTTTGTATACTGGTTTAACTTTCAGTTAGGGATGCAACTTTTCTGTTAAAATAATCAAATTGGTATAACCCTTAGTGTTTTAACTATAGCAATGTAGTTAAAATGATACAATTTTTGTGTGTAGACAAGTCTTAAATTCATGTACTACAGGGAAATAGCAATAGAAAATGGTCTTGCTGTCCAGCTGATTCATTGAAACACTTCCCCTCCTTTATAGACACTTGTATTTAGTGATAATGGAGCTGTGTAACCTTTTAATCTACTCTAAATGGAAGCTGATATTCAGTTGCTCCTGTATGATGCTGTCTTATTTTTAATTTTTAGTGGAATAAAAGATAAAAACTTTATGCTGCATTATGAGGTAAGATAGCTTTTCTGTGTTTCACATTTTTTTTGCATGTTTCATGAAAATGATTATGCCTACAAGTTTATTAATAAAATTTTAAGCAAGCTCTCTTATACCATAAGCATTTCTCATTCTTTGGGATTTGCTCAAAATAATTCACAAAACAGATGTAATATAACAGATTTGGAAATAAGTACCTTTGGTGATTTTTGCTTTATGAACAAGTTTGTGATTGTATGATAGAAAAATGAAGATATGATTCTTGACAAGTGTACTTGTAGTTAACTTGCATCCCCTGGTCCTGTGTTATCTTGCAACTGCATTACAGTAGAACTCCAGAGTTATGAACACCTTGGGAATGGAGGTTGTTTGTAACTCTGAACAAAATGTTATGGTTGTTCTTTCAAAAGTTTCCAGCTGAACATTGAATTAATACAGCTTTGAAACTACTACGCATAAGAAAAATGCTGCTTTCCTTAATTTTTAGTAGTTTGTGGTTAACACAGTGCTATACTATGTTTGCCTTTTTTTTTCCTCTGAGCTGTGTACTTCCCATTCCAAATGAAGTGTACGGTTGACTTGTCAGTTCTTAACTCCTGAGATTCTATTGTGTTCTCTGACTGCAAATGTTGTTTTACATTTATTAAATGTAAATCCAGGATACAACTGGGGTGGTCAACTATCAGGGAGTAATGGTGCCAGAGAGGAAATGCGTTGGCTGAGTTCTCACTGCCTCTCTCTCTAGCACGTACTATTAAAGTAGAGAGAATGCAGAAAAGGAAGAAAGAAAGAAGGTGGAGGAAGTTTTTTTAAAAAAAACAACCCAAAAGTCTATAGATGGGAGGAAACAAAGCTGGTGTAGGAACGACAAGAAAAGGCCAACAGAGGAATAGAGGAGATAACAGTTAAGGCATTAAACACTGATGATCATACATAATACATTAAAGTTTGTGTATTTCAGAAAATTAGTATGATTTGCTTGGTGGAGTGAAATTGACAGCAAACTAGATCACTATGAAGTAAATCAGATTATCCCTGCTAACTAAAGCCATGGAACATAAGTTGGACTAGTGGTCCATCAAGTTCATTATTGTGTCTCCAACAGTGTCTAGTATCAGACACTTCAGAGGAATGTACAAAAATCCCCCAAATAAAAAATTTATAAAATGTAATTTCTTTAGTTGATAAAGAATTTTACACCTGATGACCTTTAAAGTTTATACAAAAATGAGGAGTCCGGTGTCACCTTAAAGACTAACAGATTTATTTGGGCATAAGCTTTCGTGGGTTAAAACCCCCACTTCTTCAGATGCATGGAGTGAAAATTACAATTGCAGGCATAAATATACTGGCACATGCAGAGAAGGGAATTACCTTACAAGTGGAGAACCAGTGTTAACAAGGCCAATTCAGTCCAGGTGGATGTGGTCTACTCCCAATAATTGATGAGGAGGTGTCAATACCAAGAGAGGGAAAATTACTTTTGTAGTGAGCTAGCCATTCCCAGTCCCTATTCAAGCCCAAATTAATGGTGTTAAGTTTGCAAATGAATTGTAGCTCTGCAGTTTCTCTTTGAAGTCTGTTTTTGATGGTTTTTTGTTGAAGGATGGCTACTTTTAAATCTGTTGTTGAATGTCCAGGGAGATTGAAGTGTTCTCCTTCTGATTTTTGTATGTTACTGTTCCAGATGTTTGATTTGTGCCTATTTATTCCTTTATGGTGAGACTGTCCAGTTTGGCCCATGTACATGGGAGAGCAGCATTGCTGGCACATGATGGCATATATCACATTAGTAGATGTGCAGGTGAATGAGCCCCTGATGGTGTGGCTGATGTGGTTGGTCGTCTGATGGTGTCGCTAGAGTAGATATGGGGACATAGTAGGCAACGGGGTTTGTTACAGGGATTGGTTCCTAGGTTAGTGTTTCAGTGGTTTGGTGTGTAGTTGCTGGTGAGTATTTGCTTCAGGTTGGGGGGATGGGGAGCTGTCTGTAAGTGAGGACTGGCCTGCCTCCCAAGGTCTGTGAGAGTGAGGGATCATTTTCCAGGATAGGTTGTAGATCGTTGATGATGAGCTGGAAAGGTTTTAGCTGGGGGCTGTACACGATGGCCAGTGGTGTTCTGTTTTCCTTGTTGGGCCCGTCCTGTAGTAGGTGACTTCTGGGTACCCGTCTCACTCTGACAATCTGTTTCCTCACTTCCCCAAGTGGGTACTGTAGTTTTAAGAACGCTTGATAAAGATCTTGTAGGTGTTTATCTCTGACTGAGGGATTGGAGCAAAAGTGGTTGTACAAGTGTACGTTTGGTTTATACAAGTGACTAATGTTTGGGTTTTTTTCTTGATACTTGTGCTTTTGGGAGGGTAGTGATGCTTGTTATGAGGCAAACAAGCAATCAAAGAAGGAAAGGGTACCACATGCTGCTTTACTTGCTATATGAAAATTGCATTTTTCTAGTTTCCTCCTTATGCAACTAATGAGATTGGCAAAGTTACTGGTGTCAACAGAAGAGAACTTGGACATGGTGAGTGATACCTAGAGAAGTTAAACATTATTATTGTAGTACTTCATTTAATCGCTTTTTGTACTGATAGAGTATTTTGTACCTTTAAATGCAGGTGCGCTTGCAGAGAAAGCTTTGAAGCCAGTTATTCCCCAAGATTTCCCTTTCACAATAAGGGTTACTTCAGAAGTCTTGGAGTCAAATGGTATTAAAATTTCATTTTCATTTTTTTACCTAGTGGCAAAGACCAAATATACTTCTTTAAATTCCTTGTATTAGATAAACTATGCTAGTAGTTCTAGCTGATTAATTTGGTTTGTTATTTAATGGTGCTAGTTGAAATTCTGAAAATGACAAGGATGTGCATGTTTCTGAACCTCAGTTATGGTTGTTAGAGAATTGCTTTAACTTGCAAAGCAGTAGACCTCAAATAAAAATGGAAGACATAAACTGAAGATTAATAAATGGCATATTTCCCACAAATTTTTCTGATGAAGATCACTGTTTTAAACCCTTTGTTATAGCAAGTGTAGTTTGTTGAATTTCTGGGGAACCCTATCACCTGGCCAGTAAGGGCTTTAATTTTAGAATTACTGAAGAACTTCTCTAGCTAGTTTTGCTTGTTAATTTTGATTGATACCTCTCCATTCTCTGATTCTCTGTAGGATCTTCTTCAATGGCTTCTGTATGTGGTGGAAGTTTGGCATTAATGGATGCAGGTACAATGTGTAAAATGCATACAGAGGATAAATTCATTTATTCATTAAATGGCTGTAAATTTAGACATGACAGGATAATACAAATATTTTAATTTATTTCTGTTAGGAGTTCCAATATCAGCTGCTGTTGCAGGTGTAGCAGTAGGACTGGTTACCAGATGTCATCCTGAGAAAAATGGAGAAATTGAGGATTATCGTTTGCTGACAGACATCCTAGTGAGTGTTTATAGTAGGTTTCCCTCCTCAATTTGTTTCCTCTTGTCAGATAAGGCTTTCAATATCTCTCTTGCAGTATTTCTCCAGAATACTTTGGGAACATGTAATACCGAATTACTGAATAGTTATGGATATATTTTCTGATTTTGGGGGGTTTTCGTCACTTTTGGGGGAAGATCTCCTTAAGCATATTTATTGACCATATCTTAATTTTATGTGTTTCATTTAAGCTCAGTTAACAGCTTCACTTCAAGTGAGTTCTGCCTCTTCCATTTGGGGGAAGAAGAGGCACAACTTAGGCCATACCTACACTAGCACTTACTTCAACAAAACTTTTGTCTCTCAGGGGTGTAAGAAAACACACCCCTGAGTGACATAAATTTTGCTGGCAAAAGTGCTCATGTGCACAGTGTTGTGTCGGCAGGAGATGCTTTCCCATGACATAGCTACTCCCGTTTGTTGAACTGGTTTTATGTTGTTGTTGTTTATGTTGTTGGTGGGAGGTGGGGATGGATGTTTGTTTGGTTCTTGCTGGTTTGTGCTTGTGCCTGCAGGTTTCTTTTCTGCTGTCCCTGGTCTGTAAAGACAGAGACGTTTTTGAATGTCTTTGAGTTGTTGTTAGTGCTGCAGTCGTTTGCCGTAAACCTATACCACTCAATCTCTTTCAGGGTATGCTTTGGTTCCTGAGTGGTAAAAGTCTGCTGGGTCTGTGGTGTTATGGAGTGAGGTAGCAAAGGCTGGTGTTGCAGAGGGGATGCATGTTCCACAAAAATCCCCCTCTCCCTAGCCAACCCCAGCTCTGGTCCCAGAGTCCAGACTTTGCATAAACCCTCCTGCTGACCTGTGACTAAGAATTTGGTTGCAGAGGTAGTTCGTATGTCACAAAAGTTGTCCTACAGCTGATCTCCCAGGGTGCAATCTGCAAAATTTCCTTGCCGTTTGAGCCATAAGGAGCATTTTACCCATCTATGGAATTGTTTATATGGGGGGAGGGATAGCTCAGGGGTTTGAGCATTGGCCTACTAAACCCAGGGTTGTGAGTTCAATCCCTGAGGGGGCCATTAAGGGAACTGGGGTAAAAATCTGGGGATGGTCCTGCTTGGAGCAGGGGGTTGGACTAGATGACCTCCTGAGGTCCCTTCTAATCCTAATAGTCTATGATTCTATGATTCTATGACAGAGCTCTCTCCTGTCGGCATAATGCAGCTACATGAGCAGTCTTGCAGTGGCACAGTTGTATTGGTACAGTTGTGCCATTGATAAGCAATGTATTTTGAGTAAGGCTTCTACCTTTTCTTCTCCCTAAATAGCTATTATTCAGTGAGTCTGCAATAGCTCATAGAATGCAGGGGGGAAATGTTCAGAGTTAATAAAGAATAGTGAAATTGTACTAAAGAAAGGCATTGAAGTCTTATGAGAACCAACTTTGAATCTAGCAAACAAAAAACTCTGTGGCTTATAGGTATAAGGGTGTGACCTAGGAAATGTTTAGCATGGTCCTTTACTGCAGTATCAAATGTGGATTTAATTTAGCTTGTTTAAAATACTTGCTTTCATGTACCCCTATAGGGAATTGAAGATTACAATGGTGATATGGACTTCAAAATAGCTGGTACTAATAAAGGAATAACTGCTCTGCAGGTATCTTAATTGATTAAGTCCCCTTAAAATGAAATATAGAAAATATCACTGGACAGCAGCCGTTCCTTACATATTGATGTCGCTTAACTCTTTTTCCACATTAGGCTGATATAAAACTACCAGGGATACCACTAAAAATTGTAATGGAAGCCATCCAACAAGCCACAGGTAAGTCCATGTTTATATGTTGTACGAATTTTAACAGACTAATTCCTAACTTTTTAATATTTTGTTACATACAAAACTCCCATCCTATCTGAACGATCAGTGTGCTGTGGATTGCTAAGATTTAACTTCTGTACATGCTCCTGTATAAAAAGAGTTAGTATGTGAGTTCAAATATTTATCTCAAGGAAGTCTGGCAGTTCCCAGCCCTCTTATAAATTCTATATCCTGTCATCAGCTAGGGAAAATGTTTGTTACTCACTCACATAAGCTGCAATTAATAAAGAGGAATGTAAAAGTGCACTGCATGCAGATAATGGGATACTAGTGGCTACCAGTGGTTACCAGTCCATCACAATATAAATCATATATTGTGACAGAAATTCAATGATATATCAGACTATTAAACTATAATTAAACAATTGCAGCCTACATTTGAGTTTGGCTGGTCTGAACAAAGGATTTAGGAATCAATAAATCTCCTACTCTCAATTGGCTAGATGAAATTAACTTTCCTCCCTTTAATTTCGAAACTGAAAAATGACTTGTTGGATCAGAAAAATCTAAATTTATTCTGAGTTGGCCATGTATCATTGGGAAAAATGAAATTTTTGACAACCAATCCCATTTCAGACCCTACTACCCAGATACCAAAAGGAACTCTAAAGGAATTTCAAAATAAAATTGTGTGGAAAAATAGGTTCGCAAGAGTAAATAAGAAAACTGTGGACCCACTGTGAAAGTCGGAATATTGATATTTCAGTTTTAGCTTATTTGCAACTCAATCATTATATCAACTCTCAGAGCATTATATCAAATCACATGTAGTAAATCAAGTTTCAGGAGACAATTAAGAAGGATAGAAATGCTAATTACAGGAAAGGCTAACTCAGAGGTCGTGATCACTATATGATGCAACAGATTCTTCCTGATTGACCTAGAAGGTTACCATTAGGGGCAATGGGAAAAGGATCTGAAAACAGATACCACTTTGGAGCAATGGACGATATCTGAAGAAAAGACAAAACTTCATCTATTTGTGTAAATGTTAATGAAATTTGTTACAAAATATCTTATTCCATTTAAGCTAAGGGAAATTGAACTAATAAATGCTGAAGAGACTGTGGATGAATAGGGACCTTTATGATGGGAATGCCCTAAGATAATATTATGGAGGAAAATAATATATAGAATTTTCAAGGCAACTAAAATTAGGCTACATGTAGAACCCATAGTGATTCTGCTAAGTTACAGTATGAAGGAGATTACTGATTTTTGGGAAGGACCTATTGATAACACAGTTACTATGAACAACCAGGAGTTTGATGGCTTATTTTTTGGAAAAAGACAGATCCCCACTCCAAACATTAGTGGTGTTCAAAACAAGGTATGGAAAATCCTTTTAATGGACGGAGAGCTTTATATCAGGATCAAGTATATTTCATAATGTATGGTTATCATTTTTGAAATTTGAACAAATATATAGTGAAAGGTGACCAAACACAAATGGATCTTTTGAAGGTGACACATACATGGAAAGTATGTGTATGGAAAGTATGGGCATGTCTACACTTACCTCCAGAGCAATTGATCCAGCAGGGGTTGATTTATCGCGTCTTCACTAGATGCGATAAATCGAGCGCTGTCCCGTCGACTCTGATACTCCACCAGAGTGAGACGCCTGGGAGAGCGGCAGCAGTCGACCTATCACGATGAAGACACCGTGATAAGTAGCTGTAAGTATGTTGACTTCAGCTACGCTATTTTTGTAGCTGAAGTTGCATAACTTAGACGGACTTAGCTCGTGCCCCTCCCCCAGTATGGACCAGGCCTTACTGAATGTAAGCTTGTATGTAAAGGTCATATACACTAATGACAGAAAAAGTTTTATTTTTAGAAGGTCTCGGTTGGTTGCACCCATTGGGAGAGAAAAGGAAGGAGTGGCACTTTGCGTACCCTCCCCACTCCCCCACCCGCCTCTGTCCTTCATCTAGTTACAAAGCAACGCTTCTGCTCCACTAAGCAGCCAGTCTGTCTGCTCCTTGAAGCCGCACTGCCCCTACCCTGAAGGGCTCTCCCACCCCACCAGTACTAGCACCCTCATCTCACCAGCTCCCCTGTTCTTTGAGTGCTGTCCCTGTGGGTGCTCCACTTCAGGTGACAGTGTGTCTTGGTGCCGTTAATCGGAGGCTTTTCCATAGCAGTGCTCAGTTGGGCCGCATGCATGCTCAGCTGTCTTGCAGCGTCTGTCCTGTTGAACGCGCGTGAACAGCCCACCCCCCTCAGTTCCTTCTTAACTGTCCTCAGCTGAAAATGGAGCTCTCTGCAGTTCAATAACCCATTCCCTCTAGAGTTTAAAAAAATATAAATTAGTAGTTAATCTTACTGTATATAGTCTTACTGTGCATTCATTCCAGCAACTTGAAGGCATAATTAGTTCATTTAAAAAAAATGTTCTTAGCTTTTGTTAGTTCTCTCTAGTTAATAGTTCCCCCTCAGGCCACACAAACTAACGTTAACGACTATGCCAGGTTCTCCTGGCTTTAAAAGATTTGGCTCCTCCCGTGAGGCAATCCTAGATCAAGTGGTTACTCTCAATGTATGAGGTGCCTTGGAGAGATACACATTCCTTTTAAGTGCATTCATTGCAGCAACTTGAAGGCATGAGCCCACTGAGACCAGGATCTCCACCTGAAGATGATCCTAATGGAGAAATCACTTCTCCCAGGATCAGACAAGGACGATCACAGCTCCTCAGGAAAGTGCTCACCAACATGGTCTAAATTGTCAATGAGCACGGCTCCATCCTTCTCACAAAAGAGGAAGAGCACCTCAATCTCTCCTGCAGCGGGAACCACGGAAAAAGAAATGGTAGCCTGGGTGGTCTCTCCTCCCGGTGCTGACGGAAAGAGAGTGAGTGCATATGACTGTCCCGGCACCAGCCACGCCACAGAACCAAAAGACAAAAAGGAGGAGTTGAGACCTAACCCACCAAGTCTCCTTCATGGCACCGATGCATATGGCACGGACAACTGAGCCGACACCAACCATGCCACCGCCCCCGGGGTACTGTCCACGTCATTGCTATCTACATTTACCTTGGCACTGACATCCATGGCTGGCACTGCCCAAATCGAACCACAAGCCTCCCAGTTGACAAAGCAATAAGACAGTGCTGCAATACTTCTTCATGCACACTGACACCACCATACCATCGCTACCACAGTCAACCCTCAGTGCCAAGGGATCACCAGTTTTAATTCAGCCAACCTCTCCAACGGCCCTTACGGATAGTGAGTCAGATGAGCAAGAGGAAGGAGTCTTCTCCCCACACCTCTTGTCCATATCCCAAGGGAAAGAGGTGCGGAGATCACTGAAGACCAAAACACAACAAGTGAAACCACTCTTTCCATGATATGTGCCTCCGTGTGCCTTTCCCCTTTTCCCCTGCGTGGAACCCATGGGCAGCATATAAGACCTCCTCACCACAAAGGAGAGAGTTACGGTCTCCACCAGGATCACCAGTTCCAGCTACATCACTGGGACCAGACGACACAACGCAAGAACCCAAGGGGAACATGGGCAATGAAGATACCTTGCCTGCGCATAACTCATCCTCCTC
Organism: Gopherus evgoodei; assembly: GCF_007399415.2. NCBI lineage: Eukaryota > Metazoa > Chordata > Testudines > Testudinidae > Gopherus > Gopherus evgoodei. Next base: position 199,855,818 of record NC_044324.1, on the reverse strand, counting down.
TCCGGACGAAACCATCATGCCACCTCCACCAATGATGGTGGATGACTTCAGACAATTCCAGGAATTGTTTAAAAGGTAGCAGCCGGTCAGGACATCCCCCCGGAGGAAGTCCAGGAAAACCAGCACAAATTACTGCAAATCATAAAGCCATCAGCCCCCTCTAAGATAGCTCTCCCTATCTCGAACCTGCTGACTCAGTATGGCAAACACTGTCATCAACCCCTCCAACATGCAAATGTGCAGAAAGGAAGTACTAGCCAAAGCATGGACTTCCTGTACACTCACCCACAACCTAGCTCATTGGTAGTGGATGCCTCAACTCACAGGGCAAAACAAACCCAATAGGCAACACCGCAGGACAAGGAACACAAATAACAGAATTTACTGGGCAGGAAGGTATACACCTCATCCATGCTACAGTCCCACATCATGAACTATAGTGCCCTTCTCACTAAATATGATTATGATAATTATAATAAGCTCTTTGAATTTGCCTCAGAACTTCCTGAGGACAAGAGAGTGGAACTAAAGACAGTACTTGTAGAGGGTCAGTTAGTTTCCAGAATGGCATTACAAGCTACCCTGGACATGGCCGATACCGCTGCACGTACGACTGCGACCGCCATCACAATGTGGAGAGCATTATGGGTCCAAGCATCCGGCATGCCTAAAGAGATGCAATTAAAAGTGGAGGACTTACCATTCGAGAGAGACAAACTTTTCTTGGCGAAAACAGATTAAGTCCTTCACACAATGAAAGACTCTCATGCCACACTACGCACATTAGACATTTATACTCGTCCCCACAAAAAGAGGAGGTACCAGTCATACCAATACCCACAAGACACCCAATTTAATCATCTACAATCCAGATCTTCTGAGGTGAACAGACAGAAAAACAGACTGCCACGCTGGAGACAGACACAACCACAACATGCAGCATCCCAGCCTTCAGACAACAAGCTGCAATTTTGAAGATTTGATCGAGGGCCTGAAAGACCTCCCCACGACTCCAGTGCATGCCACCGTATTTGGCCATTATCTACAGCATTTCCAACAAGCCTGGGAGCACTTTACCCAAGATTATTGTGTTTTGGAGATAATAAAATCAGGCTATTCCATCCCCTTTACGTCTTGTCCCCATATCCTCCCCGTCCCTCTTCAGGGACCTCTGTCACGAGCAGCTTCTCAGACTGGAAGTAGAGTGCCTACTACAGTTAGGAGCCATGGGACCTGTATGAACGGAATACAGGGGAAAGGAGTTTTACTCCCATTATTTATTTTTTGACAGAGAAGAAAAGCAGGGGATGGCGCCCAGTTACAGACCTCTGAAACTCAACAAATTCGTTCGTTCTGAAAAGTTCAAGATGATCACTCTAGGCACGATAATTCTTATGCTGGAACAGAGAGACTGGTTTTCATCCCTCGACCTACAAGACACATATTTCCACATCATGATTCATCCAGCCCACAGACGATTCCTCTGATTTACAGTCGGACATGAATGTTTCCAATACCGTGTACTCCCATTTGACCTTTCCACAGCACCAAGGGTGTTCTCTAAGACCCTAGCGGTTATCACAGCACACTCACACAAATGTGTGATCATAATCTTCCCCTACCTCAATGACTGCCTTCTCAAAGGACGCACGTACACAGGGACAGAAACATTCACCCGACTCACCTTTGATCTTTTCCAGAACGAGGGACTCCAAATAAACATAAAAAAGCCCATGCTAATACTGATGGAGCACCTGGAATTCATCGGGGCACGCCTTGACTCAGTACAAGGCAGAGCGTTTCTTCCAAACGCCAGAGTTCTAACCATAAAACATCTGGTAGACACAATCTCCTTCTGTCCCCAAATCGAAACAAGAACTTGTCTACAACTATTAGGACACATGGCTGCTACCACATACATGGTAAAACACACCAGGCTACACATGTGGTACCTTCAAAGCTGGCTGAAGTCAGTGTACAGACCCACCAAACACAACATACACAGGCTAGTCAAACCACCCTGCAAGATCCTGGATTCTCTCAAGTGAAGGACAACATCGGCAAATCTAACGATGGGTATTCCCTTCCAACAACCCCCAGCTTCAGTACTGATCGCAAAAGACACATCTCTGTTGGGCTGGAGAGCACACTTAGACATCATACAGCACAAGGCAAGTGGTCACCAGCCGAAACACACCTACACACAAATCTCTTGGAACTTAGAGCAGTGAGAAATGCCTGCTGTCACTTCCTCCCTCTAATAAGGAACAAATCCATCCGAGTCATGACAGACAACATAGCACGCATGTTCTACATCAACAGACAAGGGGAGGCCCTGATCCCACTCCCTCTGCACCGAAGCCGTGATGCTATGGAACTGGTGCATTTGCTACAATATAAATATCTTAGCCTCTTACCTTCCTGGATGCCAAAACACCACTGCAGACACCATCAGCAGAAACTTCTCATGGGAACGCAAATGGGAAATGAATCCTACAACTCTCCACAGAATATTCAGACATTGGAGCTTCCCTTCTATCAACTTATTTTCCATGTCCCAGAACCGCAAATGTACCGGGTTCTGTTCCAGAGCAGGACTCAGCCCCCAATCCCTAGGGGATACCTTTCTAATCCAGTGGGACACTTCACTTATTTACACTGTGATGGGGTCTGCTTACCCTGCACTAGCCCAGACAGGGTTAAGCCCATATTATTGATAGTGGAAATCCTGCCTCACAGGTGGGACTGAGCATTCTCCAAATGCTCTAGCAGTATAAAGGGGGGAAGCCCAGCTCATTCTGGGCTGGAGTCTGCAGGGGAAGGACCTATCTGGGAAGCTTCTGCGGAGGTACAGCCATGGCCCCTGTCTGCGCCGGGAACCAGAGCCTTTCTGGGCCCGCTTGAACCCTTGCTACTGCAGGAGCCACAGGAGGTGACCGGCACAAGGGACCACAGAGAAGCCAAAGTCTCATGGAAGATCTCAATGCAGATACTGATAGAAAGTGACCCAGGGAGGGTGACGGAGTGGTACCTCCTGTCCAGGAAACCTCAGCGTGTTTCGGTAGAACCCCCCTGCTGAGTTAGTGGCAAATTGCTCCACCACTGTTTGGGCCCTGGGTCGGGGCATGGTGGAGTCGGGTGGGCCCAGGTCCCCTACCGGGGCTGCCACACCCCTTGGTGGGCGTGCCTCCCCATTGGACTCTGGCCGCTAGGCCATGCTGCCCTGCATTCCAAGGGTGGATCTATTGAACTTTGGCCTCTAGGCCTTGCTGCCCCAATCCTAGGGGCTATCACCTGTATTTCGGACTTCTCTGGCCATATGAGACAGGACAAAGAATTTCTTGACTGCACAAGACTGTATTGATGTTGACAGTCGGAATATAAATAACATGAAGATGCCATTCAGTGGAGAGCCTGAGAGGTTTCAGGGCATCATAAGACAGGGATGATTCATGTCCCTTTACAAGAATACTTGCATTTTTGACTGAAACTGCTAACTCAAGGTTTTGAGAATCTGCTTTTAAAGCTGTTAACCAAACACTTCACAGGCAGTGACTAAATCATGTTAGTTGTTACACATGACCTGTCAGCTGTGCCACGCAGCCTTCCTTCTTCCTAAAGGATGTAGCCAGGACTCTCCCAGCCTCCTTGTGGAAACCTTCACTACTCTGCTTTGGATGGATAGTTTTTTGGAAAATACATTGTCTGAACAGAAATGTTTGCTTTGGCCTAAAGGTGTGACTAATGCTGAAAGAACATCTTTATTAAACTAAATTGCTTTTTATGAAAGGAATTTTTTTTAGAAGATCTTTATGTAGATCATGAAAGGTTAAAAGCATGGTACTGCCTCTCCCAAATAAGTAGCTTATCCTTCCTGATTAGTAGCTTGTATTAAAAAAAAAAGTACATTTTTAAAGTATCATCGAAACATTTTATTAATAGATAAGAAAAAAGAAAAAGAAAAAATGGTGGGGGAAGTGTTGCACAAATAACATTAAGAGAATCAAACAAGAACATTATTTTTGTGGTACACCAGAGCTTCTATAATTTTTAAAGGTCTCTAGTTCCTTTGACTTGAGGATCTTTATATAATTTTTAGCACACTGTGCTATTTTGGACACTTCAGATTTGAAGCTGTGTACCAATAAATTATGCTGAAGGTGCAGGGCTCTTATAAAGAAGAGAGACCACAGAAAAATCCCTCTAGAATAAGAGGTCATTATGGAGTCTATACTATCTCTATAATTTATGCCACATCAATGGCAAATGCTGCATTTGTCATGCTAGATGCTCACATTAGGTTAGACAGCCTCCTTGTATCCTACCTCTCAAATTTAAAAGCAAACATAATGTAAGTTTATTTTCACTTTAAACATAGTACTGTCTTTTTTTTCCCACAGTTGCAAAGAGAGAAATCTTGCAAATTATGAACAAAACAATTGCGAAACCAAGACCAAACAGAAAAGAAAATGGACCAGTTGTAGGTAATATTGCATGTAAAGTAACTCCTCACTTAACGTTGTAGTTATGTTCCTGAAAAATGTGACTTTAAGCAAAACAATGTTGAGTGAATCCAATTTTCCCATAAGAATTAATATAAATGGGGGGTGGGTTAGGTTCCAGGGAATTTTTTTTTGCCAGACAAAAGGAATTGTATACATTTTAAACAAGCAGTTTAATACAAGTATAAGTTTTAAACAATTTTAAAGAAACCATTTAATACTGCAATTATCATTGCTGAGTATGAAGCTTGGTTGAGGTGGTGGAGTCAGAGGGTACGTCTACACTACGGGATTATTCCGATTTTACATAAACCGGTTTTGTAAAACAGATTGTATAAAGTCGAGTGCACGTGGCCACACTAAGCACATTAATCCGACGGTGTGTGTCCATGGTCCAAGGCTAGCGTCAATTTCCGGAGCGTTGCACTGTGGGTAGCTATTCCATAGCTATCCCATAGTTCCCGCAGTCTCCCCTGCCCCTTAGAATTCTGAGTTGAGAGCCCAGTGGCTGATGGGGCAAAAATCATTGTCGCGGGTGGTTCTGGGTAAATGTCGTCAGTCATTCCTTCCTCTGGGAAAGCAACGGCAGACAATCATTTCGCACCCTTTTTCCCTGGATTGCCCTGGCAGACGCCATAGCACAGCAACCATGGAGCCCGTTCAGCTTTTTTTTTTTTACAGTCACCGTATGTGTACTGGATGCCGCGGACAGAGGCGATACTCCAGCGCTACACAGTAGCATTCATTTGCTTTTGCATGATAGCAAAGACGGTTACCAGTCGTTCTGTACCATCTGCTGCCAGTGTAATTTGGCAATGAGATGACGGTTATCTGTCCTTCTATGCCGTCTGCTGCTATCATGGGTGCCCCTGGCTGAGATCGGCTGGGGGTGCAAAAGCAAAACTGGGAATGACTCCCCGAGTCAATCCCTCCTTTATGGTTTCTAAAAATAGTCAGTCCTGCCTAGAATATGAGGCAAATATACTAGAGAAGCAGTGTATCAGAGAGTACAGCTGCTCTGTGTCAGATCCCGCAGAAATGATGAGCTACATGCCATTCACGGGAGGTGCCCCTGCAAAAACCCCACCCGTTGCTTCCCTCCTCCCCCAATCTTCCTGGGCTACCGTTGCAGTGTCCCCCCCATTTGTGTCATGAAGTAATAAAGAATGCAGGAATAAGAAACACTGAGTTTTTAGTGACATAAAATGAGGGGGAGGCAGCCTCCCGGTGCTATGATAGTCCAGGCAGGACATTAAGCCGTGCGGGGGAGAGGAGCCCAGCATCCCACTGCTATGATAGTCCAGGCAGTACTGAATCTTTTCTTTTCACATGAAAGGGAGGGGGCTGATTGAAGCTCAGCCCCCAGTTGCTATAATGAAGATGGTTACCAGCCGTTCTGTACCGTCTACTGGGAATGACTGGGAGTCATTCCTATTTTCACCCAGGCGCCCCCAGCCAGCCTCACCTGAAGCCAGCCAGGAGCACTCACGGGTTGATAAGGACGACAGTTACCAGTCCTACTGCATCGTCTGCCACAGGGGAGGGGAGAGGAGCGGATACTGCTCTTCACTGCTGCAGCATCGCGTCTACCAGCAGCATTCAGTAGACATAGGATGACATTGAAAAAAGTCAAGAAACGATTTCTTTCCCTTTTCTTTCACGTGGGGGGGGAGGGAGTAAATTGACGAGCTATTCCCTGAACCATGCTGGACAATGTGTTTCACCCTACAGGCATTGGGAGCTCAGCCAAGAATGCAAATACTTTTCGGAGACTGCTGTGGACTGTGGGATAGCTGGAGTCCTCAGTACCCCCTCCCTCCCTCCATGAGCATCCGTTTGAGTCTCTGGCTTCTCGTTACACTTGTCACGCAGCACTATGTAGCCTGTAGATTTTTTTTTCAAATGCTTTGGCATTTCATCTTCTGTAATAGAGCTCTGATAGAACAGATTTGTTTCCCCATACAGCGATCAGATTCAGTATCTCCCGTACGGTCCATGCTGGAGCTCTTTTTGGATTTGGGACTGCATTGCCACCCATGCTGATCAGAGCTCCACGCTGGGCAAACAGGAAATGAAAATCAAAATTTCGCGGGGCTTTTCCTGTTTACCTGGCCACTGCATCCGAGCTGTGATTGCTGTCCAGCGTGGTCACAGTGGTGCACTGTGGGATACCACCCGGAGGCCAATACCGTTGATTTGCGGCCACACTAAGCCTAATCCAATATGGTAATACCGATTTTAGCGCTACTCCTCTCTTTAGGAAGGAGTACAGAAACCGATATAAAGAGCCCTTTATATCGATATAAAGGGCCTCGTAGTGTGGATGGGTACAGCGTTAAATCAGTTTAACGCTGCTAAAATCGGTTTAAACGCGTAGTGTAGACCAGACCAGAGTGGATGAGGGTGGATTGTCCAGCTGCTCCTCTTGCTGTTCATGCAAGCACACTTATCGACTTTGCCAAGGGCAGGGGGCTCAGCCCTTGGCCCATTCACTCCACCCTTTCCCCCAAGCCCTCACACTTAACCCACCTCTTCTCCCCCCACCCCCACCTCTTCCTCCTTTAATCCGCATGCCATGTCCTCGCTTGTCCCCTTTCCACCCAGCCTCCTGCCCGTGGCAATCAGCTGGTTTGCCGTGTTCAGGAGGCTGAGGGGAGGAGCGAGGACACAGCACGCAGCCTTCCCCCTCTCCCCAGCCTCCTCAATGCCGCAAGCCAGCTGATTGCCATGGGTAGGAGGCAGGGGAGGGAGGGGGGAGGCTGCGCACCGCATCCTTGCTCCCCCTGAATGCCTCAAGACAGCTGATTGCTGCGGGCAGGAGGCTGGGGGAGCAGGGAGAAGGCGCTGGTCTGCTGGCAGGCAGGAGGCATTGGGGCGGGGTGCATAAGGGAGCTGATAGGGGGACTGCCAGTCGAGGACAAAGCAGGCAACCACACAATGTTATAGGGGAGCATTCCACAACTTTAAACAAGCATGTTCCGTAATGGAGCAGGGATGTAACATCGAAACAACGTTAAGTTGGGAGTTACAGTACATAATTATGTATTGCTAACTTTTAAGATGAGATATTGGAAACAAGCTTCTGTTTAAAATATTTTGTTATAATGGTCCTCAATTATATGTAGGTGGTTCTGTTTTTGTTTTTGTTGGCTCAGTGTTTCCCTCTCTCCCCCCAAGATTTGTGAAACTTGGTTAAATTTAAGGATTTCAGATATTGTTTTGAGAGTAGGAACTTTAAACTCCTAGTTCTATCTGTTTATTCCTCTCTCACTAAATCTGTGTAAGTTATATACATGTATATGAGTGCTGGCTTTGACCTTTTGTGTGTTTTTATATCTGTTAGAATTCCTTATCAAAAACTTGTACTGACCCAGGTTCTGATTTTCTTTGTAGTTAAACTTCATTCAGTCATTGAAGAGAAACATATTTCATTAGCATATTTAGCAAATCTTTACAAACTAGACCACTAAAATTGAAATATAAATGAGTATCCCTTGATTTTAGAAAAACCACAAGAATTTATAAACTCTGCATTTCAGACTGTGACTTACATGCTATTTTTCAGAAACTGTTCAGGTACCCCTATCAAAAAGAGTGAGGTTTGTTGGCCCAGGTGGCTATAACTTAAAAAAACTTCAAGCTGAAACTGGTAAGAGAATATGATTTATTTTTTTTTAATTGAAATTGTATAGATGTGATATTGGCTCTCTTTGGTGTCTGGGAAACCCTTACTCTGTGGGATTTCATTTTACTGACAATAGTAGCACACTAGATTATTAAATGCCTAAAGACTTTGTTAATGGAGAGTTAACATTGCCCAGTGATGTCTTGTGCCATTCTGATATCTGGGAGTGGCTAAAGATATACCTCAGAAAACCAGGAAGTATAGTGAAGGTATACTTCTCCCCCACAAGGCACCATTAACTCTGTCCCTGGAGCTGGCAATAGTCTCTGGGAATGGTTCAGTAAATGGAGTGGGATGTGGGGTGTTTTGTCATAATAAGTAGACATGATGAAGTTCTAAGAGAATGTTCTATAGTGCTATGCTTCCAAGATTTGAATTTCAGCATTTGTCCGTGCCCATTCCAACTGCCTTCACTGTTATGTGTAACTGAATTGAATGGTGGAGGGATGAGTTGGAGCAGCATGGCAGACCTCTGACTGTGAGAGGAGAGGTGCATGTGTACTTTGAAGGATCAAGTATGCTTTATTTCAGTGCTAAGATTTGTATGTTGTGTCTACAAAGGTACACGAGGGTATCTTTTTGCTGTGGGGATTGTCAGCAGTCCAGCGGCATCCATGCTAATGGACTCCCAGGCTCACTGTGGGACAATTGAAGGCAGTGTCACAGAAGAAATCTTTGGGGCAAGGTTGACGGGAAGATCAAATTTAGCAGGTTTGGGGTGGGGTGTGTTTAGTAGGTTCAGGGCATGTATTGACTACAAAATTAAGTCAGTCTACGTTCAGTTCAACTTACAGCCACTGCAGTAATTACTGCAGTTTTTCATGTCCACACTACCCTCCTTATGTCAGTGGTGTGCTTGTCAGGAGCACTTCCACCAACTTAAATGGAGGCAGTATTGATGGTTGAGAGCCTGGGCTCCCAACTCTGTGTGGAGCTAGGTGCAGGGAGACCAGCTGCTGCCTGGGCTCTCAGCTCCACTCCCTACACTGACATAAGCCCTACGTTTCTTGTGGAGGTGGAGTTATGTCAGTGTAGTAGGGGTGCTAACATCGCCTGGAGCAAGGATGTAGCGTAGACGCTGACACAATTAGGTTGACATAAGCTGCCTTACATCTACCTAACTCTCTAGTGTAGACGAGGCTTCAGTGTTTTACATGTAAGCAGCTTCTGTTTGCTAGACCTGACCTAATCCCATATTTTGCTGTAGCAAAGAGAATTGGTCACTGTGTCTTTCAGTGGTCATGTGCTCTGTTCCTAAAATGTTCTGTAGCGTCTGTAAGGGCAGAATGGTACTATGGATGGCATACTGCGTGTTGCTGAAACAGGACAGAATTTAGATTGTGTTGCAGGATAGCATATATCTAGGCCTCAGACTCACAGTGCCTGGGTACAGCTTGGGTTCTATGACCACAGCATAGCGCTTTGAGCGACCCAGTTACTGTGACTACAGCCTGCCTGGAAATCTGTTGCTTCAACAGAGCAGTTCTATACAGTGTTGTCTAGCCACAATATAAACAAATGAGTGTAAGCCCTGATTAAGGTGTAATAATCTGATGACAGTACATTGACATAATTTACAGCTTTGGTGTAAGTGAAGCCTTCAAGTAAAATTCACTATAAAACACCAACCCCACACAAGATCACATGCTCCCATAAGTCTTAATATGGGTCTGCAGTGGTATGAATTTCCTCTTTATTGGGTTAGCTGTAGAGGAAATTCTAATTTCATATTTGTCATCAGTGTTTAATTCCATGTGCATTTTTATTTTTAAGGGGTAACAGTGAGTCAGTTGGATGAAGAGACATTTTCTGTGTTTGCCCCAACACCTAATGCTATGTATGAAGCACGAGAGTTTATTAACGAAATCTGCAAAGATGATGTAAGGACAGACTCATTATTTGCTTTGTATTTCTTTATTTTATGAACCTGTGTCTTACACCTTTTTTTTCCTGCAGCAGGAGCATCAGTTGGAATTTGGAGCAGTTTATACAGCCATAATAACTGAAATTAGGTAAGATATACTTGTCTTCTGAAGTTGAGATGAATTCATACATATGTATATACATTTCATTATATCAGGAAGTCTAATTGATACCTGGGATATTTATTTAAATGATCACTTACAATATATTTATGTTAACTCATTACAAATTTATATCCCTTTTAGAAACTAGAAATCCAGGTTCTGCGGTTATCTTACAGCTATATAAGACTGAAAGGTTCGGTGAGGCATTGGCCTTGAGAACTCAGAGGTCATGGAAGGATTATTGTTTGGACTGTCTACTGATTCTTTAGGAAAGGAGATTTGAAACTCTATCTTATATACATCTTCTGGTGATACCACCAGAAGGGGACTCTCTTCCCAAGGAGCAGGAGAGCCCGGCAGACCTGAATGTAGAGTAACTTAGCACTGGTTCATCTATGTAGACCCATTGCAGAAGATTGTTAGGCAGTACTAAGAAAGTAGAGGAGTGGACCCTTTTATAAGTGGGAACCCTTATAAAACTAGATACTGTTTGATAATATATATTTCCTTTCTGACAAAGTTAAAAAAAAAAAAGTTGTAAAACCAACTGCAGGACAGATGTATTACCCTCCAAGACTTATGTAGAAAATTACTGTGCTGCTGGTGAGATTGCCTTCAGCTCCTTTCCTAGTATTTTTCTATTGAAAAAATTATCCTCTTCTCCTTTTCTCAACAGAGCTTTTCTGTACACTTTGCTATATCTGTCTTACGTAATTTTTTTTAAGCCTCTAACACTTGGCACTCAGATGTAGTGGGAGTTTGCCTTTCGTTTACTGCAATGACATATATTGATTTAAAAGATAAACCAAGAAAAATATGTACTAGTCATTTGTTATTGAAAATGAAGCTTGCATTTCAAGACAGACAGTTTAAATAAATGTGTGCACCTGCTCTGTTCTGGTAGGTAAACAAGAAAATAAAAGGACCAATAAAATCTTACTAAGGAAATTCAATTTGTTTCCATTGGAATCATGAACCAGAATAAATGTACAGCTGTCTAGTCAAATTATTTTGAAATAACCAAACTCTTTTATGATGCAGAGATATTGGAGTGATGGTAAAACTGTATCCGAATATGTCTCCAGTGCTACTTCATAATTCACAACTTGATCAAAGAAAGGTAATAAAAGTTGTTCAAATTAATAGAAAAACAAGGAGGCAAAGTACTTCTGGGTTTCCAATCAAGATTTCCTCCTCATTTTTTTTAATTAAGTTGTTCAAATGACCTGAGAGAGGGGTTAGTGTAGCAATCTATCTTCATTGCAGCACCAGTCTGTAGAATTAAAGGGAGCTTATATTGCCCTTCCTACAGCAATCAGGTATAAGGAAATGTATGTGGAGAGAAAGAGGGTAAAGGCTTCAAATTTCAGACACTTATTAGTCGAAAGCTCATCAGAAAGAAAGAGGCACAGCCAAGATCCAGGGACATCACCCTGGTAAGAATGGGTATATATGGATGGGGGAGGCTGGCATTGCCCTTGGATAGTAAATCTCCTTCTCTGTCCTGCATGCTGGTCTTAACCTGTAGGTTTTGTGTATGAGGGGAAAGCGGGTTTAACAAAAACAGATGTAGTAAGTAGAATTTTTTAAAGGATTATATAATGTAAAATTAACAATATTAAAAATCAGTATAAACTGTACATTATGATTATTTCATTTAATTGCACGTGGTGTACCTTGGGACATAGATGCAAAGTTATTCTTTTCCTAACTAATATATCTTGGGTACTTTGAGTTAGTAGCTGACAGGTAAAGATCAATCCCAGGTCCTATGCGTGATATTTTGCTGAAAATCTTATCTCCTGCCCTGGCTACTATGAAAAACAGTTTCCTTATTTTTCTGAACTTTCTATGAACTGACTGCATGCTCCAACAGGGATTAGTGGTACCAACTATGTCCTATCATGTTGATGCAGCACTAATATGCAGCAAGAGACAGCCCCGGTGGGGGAGAGATTTCAGTAAACAAATAGTTTTATGTATGTGCTGAATACCCCTCTTAGACTGAGTAGTTCAGTGTTTAGGACCAAGTTCTTCCCTTGTATACTGAAGTACAGCTTCATTGAGATCACCTGTTAATGAGAGAAGTGTATTGCCCTCAGAGATACTGAATGTTTGGCATTTAACTTTTGTTTTTAACCATAGCATATTGTAAAACAAACATGATTCTGCCAGGGTATCCTGATCAGTTTAAATCCTCCATTCTAGTTGGAAAACTTGACTCCATTTAATTCCTGTTAAGTCACAATGCTATAGTCTAAGTAAAACAGAAGCCTTTACAAAAAGCTTTTATGTACTCATTACTCTTAGTAAAGCTAGCTAACTCTTTCGGTAACTTTCTGAATTTAAGAGCATTTTGTTTAATTATGTAAATATTGTGTTCTAGATTAAACATCCTAGTGCCTTGGGATTAGATGTTGGCCAAGAAATTCAGGTATTTATTTAAACCTTGAAAGTGTTGAAAAAAAACTTTGCAGATTTTGGTTCATTATCTAAAGGTGTAATAGTTTCCATATTATCCTTGTTTTGTGTTTGCATAGGAGGAATATGGCTACATCTACTATGAAAAACTTAAGTCCATCATACTTCATAGCTTTGTGCCTTGGTTAAAAGCCTGATCCTGTTCCCTTGGAATAAATGGGGTTTTAGCCATTGACTTCAGTGGGAGTAGAAATTGATTGTGCAAAACAGATTTTAAAAACTATGAGAACATATGTTCTTGATATCAGTATTGAGCATTCATCTTAAATTTTGTTTCTTCAGTTTGATATGGTTAATTCTTACACTGAAACTTAATATAACCATGTCACTGTCTGAAAGCAATCTCATTTCTTCTTAGGTGAAATACTTCGGACGTGATCCAACTGATGGCCGAATGAGGCTTTCACGTAAAGTACTTCAGTCACCAGCCACAACTGTGGTTAAAACTCTAAGTGACAAAAACAGTATTGTAATGGGAGGTGCAATTCCAGAGTCATCTAGCTCATCCTGTTGACTAGTAAGATCATAAGAAGTGTTATGGTCATATTAATACTGAACGTTTTAACGACTGAACAAATATTGTACAGATAACATTTTAATTTTGTATAAATACTGTTTGATGCTGGTTGCTATTGAACTTTTCATCACTATCTCATAGGCTATTTCATTCTGTCACAAAAAGCTTGGTTTTGTTGTAGTATTGTTACAAATTATGTAAAATTGCCAAGGAAAAATCGACAATTCTAGACTTTGGGTCAGCTACCGTATGTAAGCTATCAGAAAAGAACTATCTTTATTTTTAAGAAGTCTTACTCATAATGCCAAAGAGAAGATACAAACCCTGCTTAAAGAAATGTAAAGTTTGCTGCTTTCTTGGAAGTTCTGACCCTCACAGTGGAATGCCTGAAGCTGTCACCCTTACACAAAATGTTTTCATAGTGTCTCCCTAACATGCATTTGACTGTAGTCTTAGTTTTAAGATTTTTCAAAAGAATATTATGTGCGTTGTTTCTTCAGAAGCCAATGGGACTGTAGACAAAAGTGACTGTTTTTATAAAGTGGAGGCAAAAGCATGCCATGTCATTGACAAATTAAATTTTTTAGTAGTAATCACTTAAGATAGTGTCACTGGTTTAGAACAATCTTATTCTCTAGATTGGTGGAGCTATATGCTGATTTAGAGGAATGCAAAAATAAACTTAAATTTAGTGCATTTTTAACAAACATTTGTGAATGTGGAACCTTTTTGATTTAACTAATATTTTGTCAGTTGGTCCCTGGAAAAGAATGGTATCTTGCATTTTCTTTGGAAGATAACATGGTACCAAATAATACAATTTTAATAAAAGCATACTATTCTAGAACCTATAGACTGACGATAGTGAATCATATAAATACGTAAAAACAGAAACTATCAAAGCTAAGAGGTGATGTAAAGTGTCATAATTTTAAGATTCTGTTAGAAAATTTGGCTAAAATTCCATCAGTATCTTATGCTGCTATTCAGAGTAAGAATGGTGAGAATCAAGAAACCTGCAATTGCATAGGTTGGAGAGCAGACCTCTGTAGCTGCTTAAAATATGACATTTTCAGAGTTAATGCTTCAGGAATATCTGATAGCACTCTAACATAAATGGTAAAAGTGAGAAGTCCTTTTTCACTGACTATTCTTTACATAAGGCAAAACTAACTCCACAACTTTTGATTTTTTGGATATTCCACTTTTAGTTTAGCACTTAAATTGGCACAATGTTCCTCTGTTAGTCAAAACCCAACTGCAGGACACAACCCTATAATGAAGGACATAAGGAAAAAAATTTCATCAATCTGCAAGTTATGTGGAATTTCTGATAATTTAGAATTAAATGCTGATGACCCCCCCCCCCCAATAAAATATATAACAAATATAAAAACAAATAGGAGTATTGAGATAATACATTCCCCCGCCCCCCAAGCTCTGAGTTAAACCATTGTGTCTGGTATACTTTTCAAAAAAATTATCTTAATTCAGTGGATGAGTTTTAACATTCTTAATGTTCAGTCAAGATGATTTCATCAGATTCTCTTAGACTCAAAGGGACACTTTTAAAAGGTTATAAGAATTAACTGTTTGTCTGCCGCCATGTGTGGAGGCTTCCAAAACCAGTTAAGAAAGCACCTATTTTCATGCTGCTCTCAAACTTTGTCTAACAGTAGAAAACCAAGCCTTCTGTCACTGGCAAGTAGGATCTGAAGTTCCCAGAATAAAAAAAAAAAAATGTGGAGCAACATACAAGGAAATATTTATCTCTTAGTACAAAATAAACACTTGTATTTGAGGAGGAGAAATGTGAACACTTGAGTGTGAATATACAGCCACAATTATTTTGCTATTTTTTATTCTTAATAAATATTAAAAGAACATTGACCCGGTTATATTTGTAGTCTTTTGTTCCTCACAGTATAAGCTTGAAATATATAAATTTTTCCCTACGAATCTTTTGCTTGTCCAGTTGTCTCAGTGTTAAAGTATTTCCAGTGAAATACCCTTTCACTTCCTGGTTTTGTTAATACGAATTGCCAGCACAGATAACCAATGAGGTCACAGTGGGTAATATTATTGGGGTAACATATGCTAATGATCTCAGATTAGCCCTAAACAGAATCTGAGCAGAGAAATGGTTTAGCTTTTCATTGACTTCCTTTAGGAAATATAACCTCGGTCTAAATGTTCCCACAGTTTCTAGTACAGTCTCTGTTCGATGGTCACTGAAGTTCTGTTTTACATTTTTCTTTTAACAGTTGGCCAACAAAGTAGTCTCATTACTAAAGTGATTATATTGATTTTGTTCCTGAGGCACTGAGCTGTTTTTCAACAGGGATAGCTCAGTGGTTTGAGCATTGGCCTGCCAAATCCAGGGTTCTGAGTTCAAACCTTGAGGGGGCCACTTAGGGATCTGGGGAAAAAATTGGTCCTGCCTAGTAAAGGCAGGCGGCTGGACTTGATGACCTTTCAAGGTCCCTTCCAGTTTTAGGAGATTGGTATATCTCCAATTATTTATTTTATTTTATTTATTTAACATCAAAGGTTTAATGAGGTACTCCACTAGATGTCCTGTGAAGTTGATAGTTGGGAAACTGACCTGAATCCAATTCTTCACCCAGTTGTGAAGGTTAATAAGTAGATCATTTGAATGGCTAGGACTGATGTGCTTTAATTTACTATTAAATGTTAGTCTATTGTAGCTCATTTAACTCCTCGAAGTGTGGTTATACTCTGAAAAATGACTGAAAAATGGCATTGTAGCATTCCAAAATTGCTCACTTCTTATTTTTGTAATTGCTAGTCCTGCAAACTCAATCTGTGGGGTGAATCTGAAGTTCTTTGAGTGATTGCTCATGTATATTCTACAATAGATGTACATGCTCGCCACGTGCACCAGTGCTGGAAGTTTTTTCCCCTAGCAGTACCCTTACGGGAGCGCTCTAACAATCCCTATAATGGCTCTTCTGTGGTGTGGTATAAGGAGCATAGCATGCTCCCCCCACTTGCAGTTCCTTCTTGCCGCCAGTGAAAGTGCTTCGGAACTGCTCTGCTCCATCTTTGCTGTAGCTTGTCCACAAAACTGCTTGTTCATTCAGTGTATGGTACGTGTAGTTAGTTTAGTTTAGCTCAAGGGTCGGCAACCTTTCAGAAGTGGTGTGCCGAGTCTTCATTTATTCACTCTAATTTAAGGTTTCGCGTGCCAGTAATACATTTTAACATTTTTAGAAGGTCTCTTTCTATAAGTCTATAATATATAACTAAACTATTGTTGTATGTAAAGTAAATAAGGTTTTTAAAATGTTTAAGAAGCTTCATTTAAAATTAAATTAAAATGCAGAGCTCCCCGGACCAGTGGCCAGGACCCGGGCAACGTGAGTGCCAATGAAAATCAGCTCGCGTGCCGCCTTCGGCACACCTGCCATAGGTTGCCTACCCCTGGTTTAGCTAGAGCATGCAGGCCACAGCATGCCCTGTGCCCCAGGTTTTAAGTTATGGGACACTTGTAGGCAATCTGTGCCACTGAGTGATCCGCACACAGACTGTTTACGCTGTTTGTGGGGAAACCCACCTCAGCGATCACGTCAAGATTTGCAAGTCGTTTAAGCCTCGGACCAAGAGAGAAAGGGACATCAGGCTCCAGGCTATCCTGATGGAGTTGGCGCTGACCCTGGCTCTGGTGCGCCACTCTGAGTCGCACCAGGCACCATGGTGTCGGTGCGTGGCGACCCTTTGGCGCCATTGACAAGTTGACACCGCTTCCTGTCCACGGGGCATGCCAAGAAGGCTAGGAAGAGGCCACCTCTGCGGCACCAGAGTAAACCTGGGACACAGGCAAGACCCATGTTGGGCAGTCCTCGATCCCCACCAGCCTCTGGGCCTCCAACTCAAGCAAGGCCCATTTGGAGCAGGCCTCCCCGGATGTTCGGATGCCCTCCACACCGGAGGTCCTGCAGGCGACCTAGGATACATCCATGCCAGTACCAGGAGCACCACCGATGTCGACTTCACGCTCCAGAGGCAAGCCGCTGCTGGGATCACCGCAGTCACCTCGGTCTTGGTCGAGGGAACATTACCGACACCATTCTCTGCCCAGCGTGTGTTCAGGGCAAAGTCCACGTGGATCGCCCTTGACGCCCGTCAGGCTGTCTGGTTGGGTTCCTTTTGACTGAGACTCTTGGTGCCACTCCGCCTCGAGGAGCAAACACTGACAGGACCAAGGCAGATGACACCAATGATCCTCCTCTCGGAGGGACTATCGCAGCCGGTCACAGCACAAACTATGATGTCATTCCCGTTCGTCGTCCTGTTTGAGGCCTCCGCAGCCCTGGGCATCGATCACCAGCATCTCGCCATCGCAGGTCCGCCTACCGGAGCCGATCGCGGAGTAGTTGTTACTGACAGTACCAGTCCTCCACGTCGGGATCGTGGTCCTGTGGTCAGCATTGCTCCCAGCACCGCCGCTCCTCCTGGTCCAGGGACAGCGTCAGCTTGTATGTCAGCCCGGCCTCCCTTTGTAGTTGTCCATCGATGGGCCAGGCTGAACAGCCGGGCCCTGTGGCTGGCTCGGTGGGGGCATGCTTGGTGGCCAGAGCCTCAGAAGGACCATCGGCCTCCATCTCCAGAACTCCGAGGAAGGAGTCAGTAGGACGTACATCCTCTGCACCGTGCCCAGAGACCAACCAGGTGGTGGACCCTCAGGTACCGGTGGACACACCAAGTACTGCTCCGGCCTCCTCACTCTCCTCTGATGAGGCAATTATGGCCCCACCTCCCTCTGTGCCGCAGGAGGACTTTAAGCTCTTTAAGACAAGAGCTCTTTAAAAGGGTGGCATCAAGCCTCCACATCCAAGCAGATGAGATGGAGGCGCCCTCAGACTCCCTGTTTAATGTACTGTCCTTCTCGGTACCGGGCAGGGTGACCTTGCCTCTCCACCAAGGGGTGGCGAAAATTTCAAATGCCCTGTGGCAAACCCTGGCCTCATTGGTCCCCATCTCTACCAATATGTACCTGCCAAGGGGCATGAATACTTATACTCCCACCCTGCTCCTAACTCCCTGGTGGTCAAGTCGGTCAACCACAGGGAACAGCAGGGCCAACCAGTCCCTACCCCCAAAAAATAAAGATTCAAGGAGGCTAGACTCATTTTAGAAGAAAAATGTATTCGCCCTTGAGCTTCCAGTTGCAGATGGCAAACCACCAAGCTCTCCTGGGCTGGTATGAGTTCAATCTGTGGGGCTCCCTGCCCAAGTTCGAGGACTCCCTCCGGGAGCGTGACAGAAAGGAGTACAAAGTGCTGATGGAGGAGGGCACAATGGCTACCAGGGCAACTCTGCAGGCAGCTTTGGATGCAGTGGACACAGCCGCACAGTCCCTGGCCTCCGCAGCGTCCATAAGAAGGAAATCATGTCTCCTGCTCACTGGGCTGTCCAGCGAGGTGCAGACCTTCCTGCAGGACCTCCCGTTTGGCAGAGCTCTGTTTGTGAAACAAATGGATACAAAGCTGCATGCCCTGAAAGACTCCTGCATGACTCTCCAGACTCTGGGTCTCTATGTTCTGGCTCCAGCTAAACCTAAGTTCAAGCCGCAGCAGACTTCCACTCAGGCCATCCGTTCAGAATACGAGATCACTAATAAGAAGTCACGGGACTATAAGAGGCAACCATAGAGGCAGCCTTGGCCTGTCACCCTGCCTGGCTCCTGCCAGGGCAAGCAGGTGGAGAAAAGAAGCTTTTGACAGGACACCTGGGAGCGCCCTGACAGTTCTCATCAGGGATCCACCCTCATAAAGCTTCCCTTCTCCAATCGGTTATGTGCTTTCCTCCCGGAGTGGTTGCGGCTAATCTCAGACCAGTGGGTCCTCAACAGCATCTCCCGGGTCTATACCCTCCAGTTTACTTCCTCCCCGACCAACTACCCCCTGCCCCTCTTGGGGGACCCCTCGTCCGAGGCTTTGCTTGAGCAGGAGGTGGGGCGGCTCCTGGGCCTAGGAGCAGTGAAAGCGGTTCCAGGGGAGTTCAGAGGTAAGGGGTACTACTCCCAATATTTCCTTATCCTGAAGGCCAAAGGAGGGCTCGGGCCCATCTTGGACCTGTGAGGCCTGAACTGGTACATGATGAAGCTCAAGTTCCGCATGGTCTCCCTGTCCTCCATCATCCCCTCCCTGGGGACTGGTACGCCGCTCTCAATCTGCAGGATGCGTACTTCCACATTCATATTTGAGGGGCACAGACTCTTCCTCTGTTTCACGGTGGGGCAGGAGCACTACCAATTTATGGTCCTTCCGTTTGGCCTGTCCACTGCCCCCAGTGTTTCGGTGATGGCGGCCTACTTCAGGCACTGGGGAGTCCAGATCTTTCTCTATTTGGACGACTGGTTGGTCAAGATGCAGGATCATGTGGCACTCCTTCTGTCCACATGCATCACTTTGAGACTGTTGATAAACAACACCAAGTCCACGTTAGTTCCAGTACAACGCATAGAGTTTATTGGGTGGTCCTGGATGCCTTGTCAGCCAGAGCCTCCCTCCCACCAGACAGGTTGGAGACCCTGAAGGGACTCATCGACATGATCACAAGGTTTCCGGTGACAACAGCCAGAGTGTGCCTCCAGCTCTTGGGTCACATGTCGGCGTTCACGTATGTGATCCTTCACACCAGACTCAGAATGAGGCCCCTCCAGCTCTGGTTGGCCTTGGGACAGAATGGAAAAAGTCCTCATGGTGCCCGAATCAGTAATCATCTCCCTACGGTGGTGGTCCTCCCCGAGAAACATGCCACAAGGGGTCCTGTTCAGGGGCAAGAATCCGTCGCTGGAACTGGTGTCCGACGTATTGGACCTGGGATGGGGGGCCCACATGGGGAACATTCAGACCCAAGGATCTGACCCTCCACATAAAAGTCAAGGAGCTCATAAGGATAAGGTCCAGCTCCGCCCCCACCCTTCATTCCTCCCGAAGGTGATCTCCGCCTATCACATGGATCAGGACATTTTTCTGCATGCGTTCAGTGAGGAGCGCCGCCTCCACCTGCTGGATGTGAGACGGGCTCTGGCTTTTTACCTAGAGCTGACTAAGCTGTTCAGAAAGTCCTTGCAACTGTTCATCGCCTTGGCTGAGCGCATGAAGGGTCATCCAAACTCCGCTCAGTGGCTCTCCAACTGGATCACCTCGTGCATCCGTACCTGTTATGACCTCGTGGGTATTCCTCCGCTGTCAATTGTAAGGGCACACTCGACTAGGGCGCAAGCCTTGTCAGCTGCCTTTTTAGCCCATGTCCCCATTCAGGACATTTGCAGGGATGTTAACTACTTATGTTAACTACTTATGCTAAACAATCTGTTCCATCTTGTATTTAGCCATCATACTTTAAGGGTATGGCTACACTTTGCAGCTGTACAGCGCTGAGAGTTAAACCTGTGTTCGTACAGCTGACTAGGGAAAGCGCTGCAGTCTGTCCACACTGACAGCTACCAGCGCACTGTCGTGGCCACATCTGCAGCATCTGCAGCGGCATTGAGAGCGGTGCATTATGGGCAGCTATCCCAGTGTTCAAGTGGCTGCAACGTGCTTTTCAAAAGGGAGTGGGGTGGGGTGGAGTGTGACAGAGAGCGTGAGAGAGAGAGAGAGTGGATTTTTGGAGCCAACACTGTCTCAGCAGCTGCCTTGCAAGTTCCGACCCCCTCCCCCACGCCTCTCTCACTCACTGAAAGCAAACAACAGCTGTTTGTTTCCTCACAGACCAGATAAGCAGCTGCTCCGAAATGGACCCCCTCCTCCCCACCGCGCTGCTTCTCTCCTCAAGCAAACACTAGCTGTGGGCTTTCCAAAGGGAGCCCCCTTGCCTCTGCTCATTCACAGCTAACAGTAGCTGTGTTTGTTTTTTTGATAAGCAGCTCCAGGAGCCCGGAGTTCACATCAAAACAAACAGAGGCATCATAACAAAACAAAGCAGAGGCATGGGGGCCAGGACTCCTGGATTCTTTTCCTCTGTCAACCATTTGCTGTGGCCTTGAGGAAGTCACTCAACTTTCTATGGTTCAGTTTATTTGCTTGTAAAATTAACATTGCCTATCTCTCAAAAGTGTTGTGCCTGAGAATTAGTTAGCATTTATAAAGTGCTTTCAGATGCATGGATGCATATATAAGTGCAAAAAAAAATGTAATTTAACAGTTCAGCCAGCTAGGTGTGCAAAGACTTTAAATATAGATGCTGCACTGGGCACACACACAGATTCAGAAGATGATGTGCAAGCTGAAATGTTAAAAATAAATTAAATGCAATATAAAAATCAAAACTAGTACTGAAAACTTGAACCTAATCCTCAGAAGCATGGGAAACCACTGTTCTTGCCTGAATAAAGGGGTAGCGTAATTATGTGAAATACTGAAGATTAAACTATTTAAATTTTGGTTGGATTGTAAACAGGTGATGACTGACCAATGAAGGTCCAAATTCCCTTGGTCAAGTCCTCAAAAGGGAAAAGCTACCATGTCCTGTCCCAGGTTCTTCAGTACATAATAGTGATTGAGCAAGGAATCAGATTTCCTGTCTGACTGTACTTCCCAATAGGAATATCTGAACTCTTAGGGATGTTTCTCTCTGTGATGGAGCATCTGCCCACAAGGGGTTAATAGATCTCTAGGGAGGCTGCGCAGGAGTCAGCTAATTAGAGAGGGGCTGTGAGGAGCAGCCAGTCAGGGCCAGGCAGGCCCATATAAGAAGAGCTGCAGGGCAGAGCAACTCCAGTAGCTGCCTAGAGCTTGAGGAGGGAAGATCAGGCTCCTAACAGGAGGAAGGAGTGCCAGCATCCTGCACAAAGCAGTGTTGCTAGCAGCAATGGGGGTTACGGAGGAAGCTAAACATGGCTCCTAATTGGCTGCAGGGATTTGCAGGGTGCCACAGGGAAGTGGCGCAGGGAAATGAATTGAGGAGTCAGAGGGGATGCAGTAAGAGATGGCCATCTATAGGGTCCCTAGGCCAGAACCCAGAGTAATGGACAGGCCTGGGTCCCTGTCCTCCTCGCCACTGACGAAGTGACCAGGCAGTGGGCTGCAGTTGCCACTGAAGGAAGCAGCTGGACAGCAGACTGCAGTCCCCTTGGAAAGGGAAGTACAGACTGTGGCATAGCTGGAGGGACACTGGTTTGGAGCAGAAGTGACGGCAGCAAGATATCACCAGAAGAAGGTGCACTGGCTAGTAGAGCCAATCCCCAGGACAGCCAGCAGGAGGCGCTTCAGTGGTGAGTGAACCCTATCACACTCCAGTTCTATCTGTGAAAGAGTATGAGACCCATCTTCACCTCAACTGCAGGCTAAAATCCAAAAGTGAACAAGACAAGGAAAAAAAAAAAACCCAGTCCTCTGAGGATGACGATCCTTTGCTTCTTGAAAAGGCAGAGGAAAAAAACACTAGAAAACAGGAAAGAGCTCCAGAAGTAGGCCTGGAGGCAGAATATTCTAGTTATCACATGAGTGGTTCCAAATAGATGGTTCAGGCAAGGGGATTTGGAGGACAGTGCAGAATAGATATTCTCTAACTTCTCAAGCTCCTCCACATCCCTTCGGAGATTGTTCTGACGGCCAGGAGCCATTCCCAGCAAGAGATGCAAAGATAATTCAGAGCGCTTTCTGCCAACAGCGGAACAGGTTCAGACTCCCAGTGGTAGTCCATGATGATAGGATTTTCCCATCACAATCCAAACTCCCATAGTCATGATTACAGATGTCATCCTCTCACAATTGAGAGATCAGCTGTGGCACCCAAAGTATGCAGAGCATATGTTCAAGATCAGAGTGGGCTCACAGGATCCACTTTCCAGAGTCGAGCAGTCAAGTTGGCTCTGCAGACCAGGGTCCATTAATGTACTTAGTGTGCCCTGCTTAATTTAATTATAAATATTGAAGAGGTGCAGATCACCTCCTGAGCAGGAGGTCATATTGGCACAATCGATTATACAAGGGTTACCGAATGCAAACAGACTGGCTAAGCCATGAGCAGGTACAAAACCCAGAACCAGGAAATATTCCAGCTGTTATCCAAAGAATTAAGTCAGCTTCAGGTGGAACCATTCACATCGCGCTGTAAAACAAAGGTAAACCTTTTCTTCCCCACGGAAACAGACTAAAAATGGCTGACGAAATGCTCTGGCTCAAAAATGGCTGAATCAACTTCTGTATGCCTCCCCCCCCCCCAATAGATTGCCAAAGAAGTCTTCACTCATCTTCTCAGTAGGCAAAATCTTAATTTTACGTGTATTATGACTTGGTTAACTGATAAAACTCAATGATGATAGTCATAAATGAGGAATCATTATCCAATAGATGTTTCTAATGGTGTGTTCCAGTGATCTATTTTTGAGCTAATGCTATTCAATATCTTGGTCAATGATCCTGAAAAAGATAAAATCCATGCTGGTAAATAATCGCTCTATCATACTGACTTGTTTGCAGTCTGGATCACTTAGTAAAGTGGGCTCATTTGAACAATATGCATTTTAATACAGCCAAATGTATGCACTCAGGATCATCTGAGTCTCTGGTTGATCACCCATGGTGCTGAGGCTCCTAAAGGCAGTATATCTATCTGGACCAACAATTTAATCCAGTCTTCTCTAGGCTGTTACAACTCATCTATTCCAGTCAATGACATCTATTTCTCTTTATTTACATACTTCCTTGTTGCAATACGCTGGCAAGAAGTCTTCCCAAAAGCTCTGCTCTCATAAGTTTCCAGCTTTTTATTGCACGTTTGACGGGGGAAGATTTTTTTTTCATATACTACAGCCATTTATAACAAAAGTTAACTCTCATTTTCATATTTCACAGGAAATAATTCTCCCATGAGTTTGCTCAAAGGCTCAACACCCAAAAGAGAATTTGAGGCATGTTCTGGATGTGAGAAGAGTGGTTAAAATACAGGTTAATAGGATCACTTCAGGAAAACAGTTTTCCTTTTTTCATGTCTGAACCTGAAAGCACCCAAATCCTCCATTGCTAGGTGTCCCTGTAACATTTTCCCTTGCAGATAAACCTATTACAGGAGGGATCAGAGGCCCCTCAACACTTTTTTT
Source organism: Gopherus evgoodei (assembly GCF_007399415.2). NCBI lineage: Eukaryota > Metazoa > Chordata > Testudines > Testudinidae > Gopherus > Gopherus evgoodei. The sequence goes on along the minus strand of NC_044324.1, from coordinate 199,831,529 downwards.
CCATTGGGGAATCTCCTGGGCAGAAAGGGTGGCAGCCATCACAGAGGATGTTCAAGTAAACTGCCACCTGCTTATCCATCAACACACATATAAAGCACCACTGGCTTGACCTTTGCTTCTCTGCAGAAACATCCTTTGGCAGGAAGGCACTCTAAAGTATTGTTTTCAAAATAGATCAATGCTTCTAATTTTAGGAAAGGGAGGATGAGACCTTATGTCTGTCCTGCTTATTGCTTCCGTAATTTTTTTTTTTTTTTTTTTTTTTTTTTTTTACTGTTTGCTGTGTGCCAAAGGAATTAGGCTTGGGGAGAGGAAAGAATCTAAAATGGAAAACATCTTACCTGAGTTCATTTCTGAGACTGTCTCCCCCATTCTGCCTCATATGAGAAGTCCTTCGGATATCTTCATGATGGCACTTCGAGGTTCCAGATAGTGTATATAGTTAAAACAGTTGAAAACATCACTGTTAAAGTTATATAGCAGGGGTCAGCAACCTTTGGCATGTGGCTTGCCAGGGTAAGCACCCTGGCAGGCCAGGTTGCTTTGTTTACCTGCCACATCTGCAGGTTTGGCCGATCGCAGCTCCCTCTGGCCACAGTTTGCCGCTCCAGGTCAATGGGGGCGACTGGAAGCGGTGTGGGCCGAGGGATGTGCTGGCCGCCGCTTCCCACCACCCCCATTGGCCCGGGACGGTGAACCTCGGCCAGTGGGAGCTGTGATCGGCTGAACCTGCAGATGCGGCAGGTAAACAAACCGGCCCAGCCCACCAGGGTGCTTACCCTGACGAGCCACGTGCCAAAGGTTGTTGACCCCTGTTATATAATCTCTTAAGAAATGTTGTGTTTCCATACTGCTTTGTGAGTAGTCTGACTAGGTGGCAGAGGGGTATAAGACAATTCTGAGTAGTCTCATATCTGCAGGAATATCAATGTGCAGCCCATTGTCTCTGACTGGGGGAAAAGGCCGTCTAAGAGAGGATGTCAGGTTAACAAAATTTCCATTTGGCCAAAAATTTGCTCTGGATTGAAGAGGATATAGGGTATCTGGTATGGAAACATTTTCCCCTAGATTTAAATGTTCAGTTATATAACTTGTGTTACAAAATAAAAATTGCCTTTGCTTATGCTTACAGATCGCAAGTAGATTATTTTTTTCCTTACGAAACGTTGTCCATGTTGAGAAATTATATACATTGATTGTATAGTCTCTAAGAATGCTGTTTTCTATTTCTCATCTCATTTCAAGACACAGGCATAGAAAAGGCCTAGAGAAGGGCATGTTTACACTTAGGTGTAGCATGTATTGATTATATGGAAGTATTCAGTTTGCCATTTGAAATGGGGAGATGAAGGGAGGAGAGAGTGAAGACCTTGTAAGTGGCATCTGTTCTGAGAATACTTTGTAAATAGCTGACACTTTACATATCCTAAAGACAAAAACTTACTCTTCATAAGGGTGGTTGGGTTTTATTTTGGTTTTGGTTTTTTTGCATTGGAGGAATATAATATTTGGTATAGAAAGCCTAGAAGTGTCCATAGAGGGGATTTGCCTCAAGCGTCCCTTCATTTTGGTGTAAAATCTTTATAAAGAGCTTTTGTATGCTTCCTTCCAGTATATTGCTGGCTATCCAAAAAAACCCAAACAAACAAAAGTACAACCTCTGCAGTGTTTGTACAGTACTGCTAACCTGCTCTTTTCATATACATCCTGCAAGAGCACCAGGGCAGGAAGAGCTTTCTTTCCAGATGACACAGCTACTTTAACTCTAGGGAAAACTGAACTTCTTTTTGACAAACAAAACCTGGTCGATAGAGACTGCCACCATGTCTAAACTATGAACTTTGGTCAACTCAAGTTACATTGGCATTCAGCCACTGAAGTTTGTTTATCTTTGGAACAGGTGAATACTTGGCTGCTTGCACTGTCAAATGCGTCTGCTCACCAGGAGTGCTTGCGTCAATATAAAGTGTGGTGGACCATCCGCTGCAATCCATTTTGGGACATGTTTTATGAGACAGTAACAATTTGCCCAGGGATTTCTGGGACCTGGGGGCCAAGTTACCAGCATGCAACTTTCTCCAGCCCATGATACCTTCCACGTCTCTTAATTTTTGCATTGCTATTTAAAAATCCCACAGTCCCTTCTGACACTTTTTGTTCTCTGCCATCTGACAAAAGCATGGAGCCCATAGAGCTTAGTACTGTTCTCATTAATGTTGCAAATACAAGACATGATTCTCCTGAATATGCAAACCTTCAGGAAGTTCTGCAATACACAGGATCACAGTGAAAAAGACATCTCATTGTGGATATCTTTGAGGACAGTTTGCTTAGCGACATAACCTGGAATTTTTTCCCTGTTGCTTGTAGTGTTCATGGAGCAGTTGCAGGTGGAATGTTTATGGGGCTGAGAAACCAGCACTGACTGATTGGAGCACAGTGTGGGGTTGGGACATAAGAACAGCCTTACTGGGTCAGACCAAAGGTCCATCTAGCCCAGTATCCTGTCTACTGGAATGGGTTACCTAGGGAAGTGGTGGAATCTCCTTCCTTAGAAGTTTTTTAAGGTCAGGCTTGACAAAGCCCTGACTAGGATGATTTAGTTGGGAATTGGTCCTGCTTTGAGTGGGGCTTTGGACTAGATGACCTCCTGAGGTCCCTTCCAACCCTGATATTCTATGACAGTGACCAATGCCGAGTGCCCCAGAGGGAGTGAACCCAACAGGCAATGATCAAGTGATCTCTCTCCTGCAACCCATCTCCACCCACTGACAAACAGAGGTTAGGGACACCCTTACCCATCCTGGCTAATATCCATTAACGGACTTAACCTCCATGAATTTATCCAGTTCACTTTTAAATGCTGTTATAGTCCTAGCCTTACAACCTCCTCAGGCAAGGAGTTCCACAAGCTGACTGCGCTGTGTGAAGAAGTACTTCCTTTTATTTGTTTTAAACCTGCTGCCCGTTAATTTCATTTGGTGGCCCCTAGTTCTTGTATTATGGGAATAAGTAAATAACTTTTCCTTACTTTCTCTACATCACTCATGGTTTTATTTAACTCTACCATATCCCCCCTTAGTCTCCTCTTTTCCAAGCTGAAGAGTCCTAGCCTCTTTAATCTCTCCTCATATGGGACCCGTTCCAAACCCCTAATCATTTTAGTTGCCCTTCTCTGAACCTTTTCTAGTGCCAGTATATCTTTTTTGAGATGAGGAGACCACATCTGTATGCAGTATTCAAGATGTGGGTGTACCATTGTTTTATATAAGGGCAATAAGGTATTCTCGGTCTTATTTTCTATTCCATTTTAATGATTCCTAACATCCTGTTTGCTTTTTTGACTGCCGCTGCACGCTGAGTGGACATCTTCAGCAAACTATCCACGATGACTCCAAGATCTTTTTCCTGATTCGTTCTAGCTAAATTAGCTCCCATCATATTGTATGTATAGTAGGGGTTATTTCTTCCAATGTGCATTACTTTACATTTATCCACATTAAATTTCATTTGCCATTTTGTTGCCTAATCACTTAGTTTTGTGAGATCTTTTTGAAGTTCTTCACAGTCTGCTTTGGTCTTAACTATCTTGAGCAGTTTAGTATCATCTGCAAACTTTGCCACCTCACTGTTTACCCCTTTCTCCAGATCATTTATGAATAAGTTGAATAGGATTGGTCCTAGACTGACCCTTGTGGAACACCCAAGTTATCCCTTTCCATTCTGAAAATTTACCTTTTATTCCTACCGTTTGTTCCCTGTCTTTTAACTGGTTCTCAATCCATGAAAGGACCTTCCCTCTTATCTTATGACAACTTAATTTATGTAAGACCCTTTGGTGAGGGAACTTGTCAAAGGCTTTCTGGAAATCTAAGTACACTATGTCCACTGGATCCCTCTTGTCCACATGTTTGTTGTCCCCTTCAAAGAACTCTAATAGATTAGTAAGTCATGATTTCCCTTTACAGAAACCATGTTGACTTTTGCCCAACAATTTACGTTCTTCTATGTGTCTGACAATTTTATTCTTTACTAGTGTTCAACTAATTTGCCCAGTATTGACGTTAGACTTACCAGTCTGTAATTGGCGTTACATTAGCTATCTTACAGTCATTGGGTACAGAAGCCGATTTAAAGGACAGGTTACAAACCATAGACAATGAGCAGTGGCTGCAGAACTTTTGGATGTGAAAAGGTCACATTCCTGAATCTGTGTATCAAGCTCACCCCAGCCCTCCAGCACATGAGCACCAGAATGAGAGCTGCATTGACAGTGGAGAAGCGAGTGGTAATTGCACTCTGGAAGCTTGCAATGCCAGATTGCTACTGGTCAATGGGAAATTATTTTGCAGTTGGAAAATCCACAGTGGGGGCCTTTGTCATGCAGATGGTTAGGGCCATTAATTGTCTTGTGCTGCACAGGGCTGGGATTTCCGGCAAGGTGCAGGAAATAGTGGATGGATTTGTAGCAGTGTGGTTCCCGAAGTGCTGTGGGCAATAGAGGGCACCAACCCACCTTGCCACAGAGTACATCAACAGAAAGAGCTACTTTTCTGTGGTTCTGCAACCAGTGATGGATCACGGTGGATATTTCACTGATATCAATGTGAGTGGTGTATAATGCTCTCATCTTTAAGAACACAGGACTGTTCAGGAAGCTGCAAACAGAGACAATATTTCCTGACCAGCGGTTTATCATTGGCGATTTGGAAGTGCCGGTTGTGATCCTGAATGCAGAATGACAGCCGAATGAGCTTTTGGTAGGTTGAAGGGACGTTGGCAGGGTTTACTCACTAGACTGAATCTCAGTGAGAAAAATATTCCAATGATTATAATTGCCTTTTGTGTCTTGCATTTCTGTGAGGGTGGAGTGGCGGGGAGCCGGCTCTCTGAGTTTGTATAGCCTGATTTAAAAGAGCCCAATATGGGGCTGTGTTTAGGATTGTTTTTCAGTCATCCACAGTTGTGTTCTCAATGGCTTGAGATAGTGTATGTCTTGTGTAACTTAAGTCATGTATTTTTTGGTTTTTGCCTTCTGCTATCTAGTCTTTAGTGCCGTCTGCAAATTATAAATACTGCTGGACCTGTAGCTTTGCCTGCTACTATAAATTCTATGGTTCTTGCTGCACATTTATAAATATGGCTGGCTATTTTCATGATCTGAATTCTGTGGTGCTTCATGGGCATTTATAAATTCTGTTTGATTTCTTTGCTGCCACATTGTGTTCTGTAATAATTGTTGTGAAATAATCAGGTACTTTGAATATCCAAAAATACAACTTTGAGTGCAAAAATTCAGCTCACAAAATCAAAGTGCAAATAAACACATACATACAAGAGAGGAGAAACTGGTTCTGTAATTGGCAAGCCATTCACAGTCTTTGTTCAATCCTGAGCTGATGGTGTCAAATTTGCAGATGAACTGAAGCTCAGCAGTTTCTCTTTGAAGTCTGGTCCTGAAGTTTTTTTGCTGCAGGATGGCCACCTTAAGGTCTGCTATAGTGTGGCCAGGGAGGTTGAAGTGCTCTCCTACAGGTTTTTGTATATTGCCATTCCTAATGTCTGATTTGTGTCCATTTATCCTTTTCCTTAGAGACTGTCCAGTTTGGCCGATGTACATAGCAGAGGGGCATTGCTGGCATATGATGGCGTATATTACATTGGTGGATGTGCAGGTGAATGAACCAGTGATGGTGTGGCTGATCTGGTTAGGTCCTGTGATGGTGTTGCTGGTGTAGATATGTGGGCAGAGTTGGCATCGAGGTTTGTTGCATGGATTGGTTCCTGAGCTAGAGTTATTATGGTGTGGTGTGTAGTTACTGGTGAGAATATGTTTCAGGTTGGCAGGTTGTCTGTGGGCAAGGATTGGCCTGCCACCCAAGGCCTGTGAAAGTGTGGGATCATTGTCCAGGATGGGTTGTAGATCCTTGATGATGCGTTGGAGGGGTTTTAGCTGGGGACTGTATGTGGTGGCCAGTGGAGTCCTGTTGGTTTCTCTCTTGGGTTTGTCTTGCAGTACTTACTAAGTGATTGGGCAACAAAATGGCAAATGAAATTTAATGTGGATAAATGTAAAGTAATGCACATTGGAAGAAATAACCCCTACTATACATACAATATGATGGGAGCTAATTTAGCTAGAACGAATCAGGAAAAAGATCTTGGAATCATCGTGGATAGTTTGCTGAAGATGTCCACTCAGCGTGCAGTGGCAGTCAAAAAAGCAAACAGGATGTTAGGAATCATTAAAATGGGATAGAAAATAAGACCGAGAATACCTTATTGCTCTTATACAAAACAATGGTACACCCACATCTTGAATACTGCATACAGTAAGTACTGCAAGACAAACCACACCATAATAACTCTAGCTCAGGAACCAATCCATGCAACAAACCTCGATGCCAACTCTGCCCACATATCTACACCAGCGACACCATCACAGGACCTAACCAGATCAGCCACACCATCACTGGTTCATTCACCTGCACATCCACCAATGTAATATACGCCATCATATGCCAGCAATGCCCCTCTGCTATGTACATCGGCCAAACTGGACAGTCTCTAAGGAAAAGGATAAATGGACACAAATCAGACATTAGGAATGGCAATATACAAAAACCTGTAGGAGAGCACTTCAACCTCCCTGGCCACACTATAGCAGACCTTAAGGTGGCCATCCTGCAGCAAAAAAACTTCAGGACCAGACTTCAAAGAGAAACTGCTGAGCTTCAGTTCATCTGCAAATTTGACACCATCAGCTCAGGATTGAACAAAGACTGTGAATGGCTTGCCAATTACAGAACCAGTTTCTCCTCTCTTGGTTTTCACACCTCAACTGCTAGAACAGGGCCTCATCCTCCCTGATTGAATTGACCTCGTTATCTCTAGCTTGCTTGCTAGCACACATATATATACCTGCCCCTGGATATTTCCATTACATGCATCTGAGGAAGTGGGTATTCACCCACGAAAGCTCATGCTCCAAAACGTCTGTTAGTCTATAAGGTGCCACAGGATTCTTTGCTGCTTTTACAGATCCAGACTAACACGGCTACCCTCTGATACTTGACATACATACAATATTATACAAACTTAACATAATAGGATGAAACTTTTAAAATTCCTATTGAAAAGGAAGTAAACAGTAATGTCCAGTTGTGTAAACAAAAAGGTAGTTCAGTGTAATCTGTTATGGCTAGAGACACCAATCTGATTTTTCACACGTCAGTGTATGTGCAGCTGTGGCTTTGTTTGATGAGAAGTAGAGTGGTAGGGGTAAGGATGTGGTCTGTGAACCTACATAATATGCTGGATGCAGTGCAGGGATGGAGTGTAGGGAGTAGCTACTGTGGAGTTCTCCAAGGAGTGCAAAGGCTGATTTCAGGATTTTTTGACCTGTAAGTTAACCAGGATCTGCACCATTGCCTGAGAAGACCAATTAGATTCTGGTGCATTTCACACTTCTTGTCCTCCTGGGATCCCTGGGCCTTTTGCTGGTTCTCTCTCTTTTTTTCCATGCTCTTGGTCATATTGGCCTTCCAGACAGTCTGTTCCCGGTTCAATGCAGTACTGGCTTGTAAGATCTCACCAAACATATCCTCCCTAGTCTTCCTTCTCGTCACCAGGATTAGGTGGTCTGTTGCCATGGAAGGGCACCTAAGGCCACCACTCCAGAAACTGCTGATAAAAACAGACAGATATGCCTGAGCAGGGAGTTGGACTAGATGACCTCCTGAGGTTCCTTCCTACCCTGATATTCTATGATTCTATGCCATTAGATTTATAGTCACAACAGAAATGGAAAGATAAGTTTCAAAACACCCTTCCCTTATTCCCAAAAATAGTTTTTAATAAGAAATGTTTGACATTTCAGCTTTGGAGCTCCGCTCCACAGCTCCAACCATGGTGAGTGCAGTCTGGCCTGTAGAATGGGAGAGGGGGTTTCTGTTGCATGAAGCTATAGAATTCCAGCCCCGATTCCATGATATGGAGCAGTGGCATGTGACAAGGTGCTCCAGTCACTGCATGTATCGTGCCACCTCCTGGCCACTGTGAGGATTAGCTCTACAAGGTTGATACCCCTTCCTGCTGTTTTATGCCATCACTTCATATCTTTTTCTGGTCTGCAGCCACATTCTCACTCTTAAGAACTGCAGTGTCCTCTTTGTGACTTGGCCCTTTGGCCAGATCACTCCATGTGCCCCCCTTCAGGGATACAGTCCTTCACATTCTCTGTCACTGCTACAGTAACCCAGGTAGGCTTCCAGTTCATTGCCTCACTAGTGCCACTTCCCCAGTGGCAGATAAAGGAACCCGGGTCTATCCTCTACTGTGGTTTCTAGTCCAGGGACCTTCAACCCAGCAGTTCTGGGCTTTACTCTGTCAGACCTCACTGCTCATTCCCTGGACTGCTTCCTACTCTTCTGGTTCCCCCCTTTCTCTTGATGTACTACCTCCAAACCCTCTTCCTAGGAAGTGACTGCTGCCCTGTCTGTTGCCAGCTTCCTGGCATGGTAGGCCACACCTCTTCCTGCCCATCAGAGTGTGCTTGCTATCAAATTGCTGCTCCCTGGCGCTTCCTCCAGATGCAGCTTATGGAGTTAATGAGTCTACCTGGCCACCTTAACCCCTTCCAGTCCTGTGGGGACACCCCCATCACATGGCAATATATATTGGTATTATTCTTCATAGACAGTGATGATTTTGGCTCATATCTCACTCCTGAGGGGCACAGAAAACCCAGCTGCCAGTAGCGTCCTGAAGCCACGCTTTTCATGTGCTGCTGGCCTGTTTGCTGTGATAGAGCCAGCCAAGCTGTTTGCAGAGATTGGGAAAGGATTGTAATGTGGAAGAAGAAATAAGTTCGCCATCCTTAGAAATTCTGCAGTGCTCTCTTGAAGATATCTCCAGAGAAGTTTGAGATTTCTCAGGAGGATAAAAGGGAAATCCCTACTCACTGAAATCAGGTGCTGCACAGTTCTCCCACTGTCTGGCCCAACAAGGGAATTGAAAGCAGATAGCATCTCTACTTCTGTTTGTTCTACTTCTATCTAAGCACAGGAATTGTTTTGAATGTGTTTCCTAATTTTTTATATTCTCTCAATGAACCCGTAAAACAATGAAAAATCAATATCTTCGTCTGGTGCTGTTTGAGGATGGTTCGGGTAGTATCTTTAAATGGCTGGGGCGGGAGGGAAAAGCAAATAAAATATTGTAAGCACAAATGCATACACGCTCATCCAAGCTGCTTCCCTTTCATCAGCAAGCTAATCTGTGCTTGCCTGGTGAGACTGGCTAGACTCCTGCAGAGTTTCAAACAGTTCCTAGCTTGTGTTATGGTTGGAGTCCCCTGTCGCCTCTCCCTCTAAGGGTACATCTTCACTACCAGCCGTATCGGCAGGTAGCAATCGATTTCTCGGGGATCGATATATTGCGTCTCATCTAGATGCAATATATCGATCCTCGAACGCGCTCCTGTCGACTCCGGAACTCCACCAACGCGAACGGTGGTAGCGGAGTCGACAGGGGGAGCTGCGGACGTTGATCCTGCGCCGTGAGGACGGTAGGTAACTTGATCTAAGATACTTCAACTTCAGCTACGTTATTCACGTAGCTGAAGTTGTGTATCTTAGATCGATCCCCTCCCCTAGTGTAGACCAACCCTTAGTTATCCACAGTAATCTGTGGGGTGCTGGTGAGGTCAATGCCAAGGATGTCATGCAGTTCATTGTAAAAGTGGCAAGTCTGAGGGTGCGCCAGATTTCTTGTTGCTTTCCCTTGCCTTTTGTATCCCTGGTGAAATTCCTTTCCTTTCATGCGGCACTGTTGCTGTTCCCTGTCATACATCCTGCATCCCTGTGCAATATGCTTATAGATATCCATCTTTCTACAGCTGTTCCATAGCTGTTTCTTGCACAGCCTCTTGTCCCCACAAACCCAGGAAAGCCAATAAGTCTTGCCTGCTTCAGGCAGGAGTGTGTCTAGTACCTCTGTGTGCATAGAGCCAAGGTTGGTTGCAGGGCTGTCCTTGGGATTTATGGGGCCCTAAGCAGTAAAATTAAACTGGTGCCGCTATGCCTGACGGCAACCCAAGCTCACAGCCTGGGGGTGGAAGGGGAGGGGAATGAGGCAGCAAAGGATACTGAGTCGTCTGGCCTGCTTCATGGTGGCGGAGAATCATAGCTCCCCATAGAGACCCCTATACACACTCTCTCTCTCATGCAGAATGCGTGGAGCCAGTGCATTCTGCTCTGTGAATACAGCACCTGCCTAAGGAGACTAGTGCGCGCTGGGTGTGCGGGAGCCGACCTGCTCTTACCTGCTATCATGGGCAGTGGGTGAAGCTGCCACTTGGGAAGGCTATCTCCCCAGCCCACCTCTTCTGCCTGTGGCCTTGCCCATACTCCACCCAGAGCCCGCCCTCTCCCCACTGTCTCCCTCCTCTCATCCTCCCCCTCCCATCTCACCCCCTTCCAGCCAAATCTCTAAACTCAAATGAAGCAAATGACATTTTTAAAAAACACTCTTCTGCAATTTCTGCAAATGGAGCATGTTTTCCACTGCATGCCAGATGGTGAAGACTGGACATGCAGAAGCACTGAACTTGGGAATAAAAAATGTCAGTGACAGGTTTTTCAAAATACTCTGAAGTTTGTTAGAGATTTATTTGCAAAAACTTTGTAGTAAGGGCAAATCAGCTATCTTGATGAATACAACATTAAACATTATGGAATACATGATGCAGCTCTTCTGTTTCACATTTTCTTAATCAGTATTTCTAAGCTGATTTTATATTTTAAATGTACTCTTAAGCCTTCAAAAAGTAATCATTCCAGATTACTACATATTTAACTCACTAAAACAGACATTATTTTAAATTAATCAGTCACAAAGGTTTAGTGTGTTCATAACAATGTTCATTGCTTTTAGAAAAAGGGAACACTAATTTACTGTGTGATCTCTATAACAGTACACGTTTATGAAATTTCACCAACTTTAAAAAAAATGTTTCCAAAGATTTTAGGCATAACAAAGAATTTTATATCTTACTAAGGTACTGATTTTGCTAGAGGGTTCTCTTAAAAGTAGTTCATCAAATAGAAATAAAGGGAAACTCATTTGTCCAGCTATCTGGCAGGAAAGGAGTGTTGTACCTGTAAGGGCTCTCTTCAACGCAGTGAAGGAAGAAAGGGATGGACAGAAAGGACAGGAAGACTTTGGAAGCAAGTTTTTTGTACTGTAGTAATTAAAATTAAAATGTGTATTTTAGATAAGGGGGGTTGTCATAGTATAATTCCAAATTCTGAACCTTAGAGTCCAAAAATTGGGGTACCAGCATGAATTCCTCTAAGCTTAATTACCAGCTTAGATCTGATAAGCTGCCACCAATCAGGAATTCCAGTGCCTGATACACTCTGGTCCCCCCAAAACCTTCCCTGGGGACCCCCAAGACCCAGACCCTCTGGATCTTAACACAAGGAAAGTAAACCCCTTTCCTCACCGTTGCCTTTCCCAGCCTTCCCTTCCCTGCGTTACCCTGGAAGATTCTGTGATTCAAACTCCTGGAATCACAACACAGAGAAATTAGGTCTCCTGGAGAGAGAGACAGATTCACATTCCGTGAATCTAAAACAAAGGGATTCCACCCTTCCCCTCCCTTCTCCTTCCCTGTTAAGTACAGACTCAATTACCTTGAGCCTCAACAAGGGGGGAAAATCAGACAGGTCTTAAAAGCAAAACTTTTATTAAAAAAGAAAGGAAAAAAAAGTAAAAGTTATCTCTGCAATTTAGATGGTAAAAAGTTACAGGGTCTGTCAGCTTATAGAAACTAGAAAGAAGCCTCCCCCCCAGCAAAATACAATTTAAAATACTACCAGCAAACTACACATTTGCAAATAAAGGAAAACAAATAAAAAGACTATACTGCCTTTCTACTTTTGTACTCACAATATTGGAATAGAAGGTTAGAGAGCCTGTAGGTACTTGTGATCACTCTCAGAGCCCAGAGAGAACAAAGCAAAACCCAAAAACACAAACAAAGACTTCCCTCCACCGAGATTTGAAAGTATCTTGTCTCCTGATTGGTCCCCTGGTCATGTGTTTGGTTCCCTGTTTGTTAGCTCTTTACAGGTAAAAGAGACATTAACCCTTAACTATCTGTTTATGACAGGGGTCTTTTGAAGGGTTTTTTAAAAAACTGTGTCTGAAGATCCAAGCGTTTAAGACTAAAGATGAATACTCAGATTGTGCATCTAAAAATCTATGCAAGGATTTTTTTAGAGATGTGATTTTATCATCTTCACCAACACACTAATGAAATACTAAAAAAAATTTAAAACTAAAGTCCTGTAGACTAACATGTTCTGAGTAAATATTACAGTCATGCACAACTGTTTTTGTCAGTAAATTCAGAAACTGACAGTACATACCTGGGGGTTGACAAATGCCTGTTAAATGGCTTCATTACCACTCAAGAGGCTCTTTAATAGTTTCAATGTTGTGCTAATAGGTCTAGCAGGCTGGAAGGCTTTTTCATTTTAAGTTACTAGATTCCCTCTGGAGGAAGACTGACCAGATTGCAGCAACTAACTGTGGGAGCCTGCAGAAAGGGTCAGAACAGGGATAGGAAGAGGCAAAAGGGTGGAGGCTAAGACCCAGGTGTGCCCAAATTTTCAGGTGCCCCTATGCAATGCATACACTATGTATACCTAAGGGAGGCCCTGGTCACTTGGACGCAAACAACAAAGATAAGTTGCTAGGTGTGTTTCCCAAGGTGGGCAACTAGGAAAGGGCATCACTGAAAAGGGTTGTGTATGCAAAATTTCTGGCTGAAATATATAGGGAAAGTGCGGGTGAGGGAGCAGAGTTTACACATCTTAAATTGCTACACAAATTTTGTTCACGTTTTACACACACATGGAAAATTACATCTGAATTAAAACCAATCTTGGAAAATTTTAACCCCCAAAGCATTTGTTGACCAAAGTTATGAGGAACTGAAAAAAAGGAATTATAATAGAAATTGACTTTCAACCATAGTTATGGTAAATGGTGCCACACTTCTCGGTACATAATTATATTCAAAAATAGTTTAAATAAAAAAGGTCCATTTTGCTCATTTCAGAATCCTGAAATTTCCAAAAATGAGCCTAGGTTAAATTTTAAGATATATAATGTGAAATTTCTGTGTTTAATTCATTTTAACAGGCTGGTCTGAGGAAAATGGTGATGTTCCCTTTAAAAGTCCATGAAACATGTATAATAAGAGAGAAGCTGTATATCTGTTTGAAGCTGCTAGTATTTATATGTAAATTAAATTCCTCAGTATCTCCAATTTATATCTTATTCTTGAAAATTCATATTTGCAGTAGAATCTTTACATTCTTCTTCGAGTGATTGCTCATATCAATTCCAGTTAGGTGTGTGCGTGCGCTGCATGCACAGATGTCGGAAACTTTTTCCCTAGCAGCTACCCGTCGTGCTGGCTGGGAAGCCCCCTGGAGTGGCACTGATAATGGCATTCTATATAAGACCCTGCCAGCCCGACCCCCTGCTAGTTCCTTCTTACCGCCTGTGACAGTTGTTGGAACAGTGGCCTCTTGTCTCGTCAAGTGCTCCACTTATCTCTAGCTTCTCTTATCTTGATTGTCGAGTAGTTATTAGTTAGTGTTAAGTGTTTCCTATAGTATTAAGTGTAGTTTAGTAGTTGAGGGCAGTCCCGTCAACGACTGCCCTGCGGGGCTCTGGGGCATGCCATCCCAGGGCTTCAAGCCTTGCAACAAGCCCATGCCTACCGGCGACCCCCATGATTCCTGTCTCGGGTGTCTAGGGGAGGGCCATCAGGAGGACAAGTGTAAAATCTGTAAGGCTTTCAAGCCACAGACAAGAAAAGAGAGGGAGATTGGACTCAAGCAACTCCTAATGAAGTCTGCTTTGCGGCCCTCTCAAGACGTGGGCCCGAGTGCTTTGGTGCAGAGTGCCCCTCCTGCAGTACCATCTTTGGCACTGTGGAAGATCCCGTGCTCATCTCGGAACCAGCGATCTCCTGGGCCCCAAAAACGTCTGCCTCAGCACTGCTCCGATTCCCCAATATGTAGGAAGAAGCAGGCCTTGGAAGGACCCCCTGTTAGGGCTGAAGCAGTTGTTCCAGTCCTGACCAAACAAGACTCTAACCAGGCCTCTAAGCAGAACAAGGCCGCCAGGCCCAGATCAGCTCATCCCAACCCTGCACAAGGGACAGTGCAAGTGGAAGAGATCACATTACCTTCCACACCAGATACCTTCCCAGCCACCAGAGGGCTTATTGAAATGACAGCTCCGGTGCCTCCGGCCCCAGCACCAGCCTCAACCTGAGTCCCAGTACCATCCAAGGGTAAATTGGCACATCTCCACACCGCTCAGAGTCCCAGCACCATTCCACGTCCCAGCACCGTCTGACTCACGGCGCTGGTCTTGCAGTCCCAATCCTCGGAGCCGTTCCTGCTCGAGGTCACTATCGACTGCTGGATCAAGGTCCCGCTCCAGATCCAGGTCACAATCGGCGACCTCGCGGCAACGTTTGGACCAATGCAGTGTGGAACTCCGATCCCTGCGTCAACTGTTGCCCCAACACTAGCCCGCGGCCCGCCACTGCTCTCCATTGCAGCACCGTTCAGCAGCACGGCACCATTCACCAGTATGGTACCACTCTACTGCCTGGCATCGCTCTTCATGGCACTGGTCAGTGTCGCGATCAGCCTCCCGGCACCGATCCCCGCATGACCCGCATCTGTCAAAGGACTCGGTGCCCCCTTTGCTTCACTCGCGCCCTGCTCCTCCTTGGCCGTCGCGATCTCGGTCCCCTTCTGGCAGGTCGGAGAGAGCTTCAGGGTTCTCGGACAATCCCAGTCGGGCCCGGGGAGCCTCAGCCAAGATCCTCCAGGACCCAGCTGGCAGCCCCAGTGGCAAATTTGGACCTCCTGGGCATATCACCAGGCCCAAGGTGCCCCTCCAGTTGCCCAGCCACAGTCAAGATTGAGCGCCCAGAACCCCCGAAGTGACCCTCAGCCCCCCCCCCGACCCGGACCAACTTGCAGAGTCAGCGCCTGTGGTAGGCCTACCCCAGGTGCTCAGGAGGAACCACCCATGCCCAACCAGGAGACTATCTCCGCACCAGCAGTTCCAGTGGAGTCGTCTTCGTCCTCCCCTGATGAGGCTTTGGCTAGCATGTCCACGTCTGGTCCACCCCCGATGGACTTAATAATAATAGGAGATATACCTATCTCCTAGAACTGGAAGGGACCTTGAAAGGTCATCGAATTTAGCCCCCTGCCTTCACTAGCAGGACCAAGTACTGATTTTTGCCTTAGATCCCTAAGTGGCCCCCTCTAGGATTGAACTCACAACCCTGAGTTTAGCAGGCCAGTGCTCAAACCACTGAGCTATCACTCCCTCCCTCCTGTCAAGAACCATTGAGGCACGTGGCCCTCAATTTGAGCCTCCAAATTGAGGAGGTTGTGAAGAGAAGGACTCTATGGTGGACATTCTAGGCCTGGAGAGGCCTTCCGGAGTGGTCCTCCCCATGAATAAATCCATTCAGAACAACACCAAGTTGCTCTGGCAAACCCCGGTGTCCATCTCTCCCACAGTTAAGGGGGTAGAAAGAAAGTACTTTGCCCCCACCAGGGGTTATGAATACCTTTTTACCCACCCCGCCCCATGCTTGCTTGTGGGGGACGTGGTGAACGCCAAGGAAAGGCAAGGCCAACAAGGGCCTGCTCCCAAGACAAAGGACGCTAAGTGGTTGGACCTTTTTGGGAGAAAAAATTATTCTACTGGAGGTTTCTCACTACGGATTGCAAACCAGCTAGGTACAATTTTAACTCTTGGTCTGTGGTCCTCAGATTTCAAGATCTTCTCCCAGCAGAGGCTCATACAGAACTGGGGGCCATTGCTGAGGAGGGTAAATTCATTGCTCGGACATCCCTCCAAGGTTCCCTCGATGCTGCGGATGTGACTGCATGCACTCTGGCATCAGGTATCACCATGCAGCGGAACGCCTGGCTTCAATCTTCAGGCCTCCCACCCAAGGTTCAGCACACTATCCAGGATCTTCCCTTTGATGGCCAGGGTTTGTTTGCGGAACAAACTGATTCCCGCCTGCATACATTAAAGGACACGAGGAATACTATTAAATCCTTTGGTATGCATACCCTGGCTAACCAAAGGAAGCCATTTAAACCCCAGACCACCCAGCAATGCCTTTTCAGTCCTAGACCGAGGCAGGATTTTTCTCGTCAAAGAATAGATACTCTTGACATAGACCATCTCGCCCCTGCACCGGGCAAGGTCAAGGACAGTCCAAGCCACCTCTGGGCCCTAAGCGCCCATTTTGAAGGTGTGCCAGAGGACGGAACACCACTTCTTACCCCGGACAGTTATCCCTTTCTGAACCGTCTATCCCGTTTCTACCATGCCTGGTCCAGTATCACATTGGACCGTTGGGTCCTCTGCGCGGTGCAGACGGGATATTCCATCTCTTTCCATACCATCCCACCCTCCCGCCTTCCTTTCCGTCCCTCTTCAGGGAAGTTGCTCAGGGGCAAGGGTTTCTATTCCCGGTATTTCCTTGTCCCCAAGGCAAAGGGAGGCCTAAAGCCTATTCTGGACCTCAGGGAGCTCAACAAGTACATCATCAACCTGAAGTTCCATATGGTCTCCTTAGCCACTATCGTTCCCTCACTGGATCCGGGAGACTGGTATGCCACCCTTGATATGAAAGATGCGTACTTTCACATTTCAGTTACTCCACCTCACAGACGTTTCCTCCGCTTCGTGGTGAGCAAGCTGCACTATCAGTTCACAGCCCTCCCATTCGGCTTGTGCACAGCCCCTCGCATCTTTACCAAGTGCATGACAGTTGTGGCAGCCTTTCTTCACCGACACCATGTGCATGTCTTCCCATACCTCAACAACTGGCTTATACGAGGCCGGTCTCGCAATCATGTTCAGTCTCAGGTACATCTAATCACGGACATGTTCACTCGTTTGGGTATCAGGGTAAATGTCAGCACATCTGTCCTCACACCTACTCAAACAAGAGAGTTCATAAGTGCAGTCCTGGATGCAAACCAAGCGAGGGCTTTTCTTCCAGAAGCACGGCGCCTGGCTATAGCAGGTATAATTACTAGCCTCTGCAAGTTTCCCACCACCACAGCAAGACAGTGCTTTAGGTTGCTGTGTCACATGGCGT